>NW_028261385.1:74245474-74545474 GCF_051295495.1 Thamnophis sirtalis | reverse complement strand
TTTGCAGGAAAATGAATGTTTTTTTGTTTAAAAAGGGAATTTTACAGCATTAGGGTGAGATAGCCCTTCCTTTCCTTGCAGTGAATCCTCTTAAAAAATCTCTTTATATGGCAGTGATGGCTAACATTTTCCAGACCAAGTGCCAAAGTGTGTGCAAATGCACGCACACATACCTGAACCCCTAAGATCCAATGTGTGTGCCCCCCTGCATGCACCCCGCTCCCTGCATGCACGCGCACCCTCTGCATGCACCCCACCCCTGTGCATGTGCCTGGCCCCCATGCATGCACCCCGCCTCCACCCCTGCACACGCTCTGCCCCCTGCACATACATGTGCGGCCCCTGCACACACGCCACCTGACGCGCATGCATGGCAGTGACCTAAAGACCATCTGGCCTGTGGGAGGTGAGTGTGCATGCACAGTAGAGCTGAACTGGGGCGACAGCTCACATGCCATCAGAGAGGGCGCTGCATGCCACCTCTGGCACAGGTGCCACAGGTTTGCAATCATGGCTATATGGCAATTAAGATTTAAAGTAGTTTTCACAGAAATCAGTGGACATTATTTAAGGCCTTACAAACTGAGGAAAAACTCTGATGATTGGAAATAACTTTCTCTTCACAAACTGGAGGAAGGAGGACAAGAGTGAAATAGAAGCTTGTAAAATGAATAGGAGACACTAATTGGCAATATTTGGCCTGTGATCAGGAAGTTTGCATGGCACTTCCAAATAATAAGAGCCAATTGCTGGTGTGTCTCCAGATTGTATGTCATGCTTTAAAAGTGTAAACTTTTTTTCAAATTTAAAAGATTTATGCCATAAATAAGTTGTTTTATGTAGGATTAAACCAGCTAAAAATAAAGATCAGACATAAAATAAAGGAGCTGCTATCTCATTTACTGTAGCTGCTAAGTTAGATAACTGATAACATATAATAAGTATGTAAAACACAAAAATTATCTTTAATTTATTTAATGTTCTTTGCAAATAAATAAAAAACCAAATTTTAATAATAATATTTAATTGCAAATTTATTACTGGTGTAGTTTAAATTAGGTTATAATAGGAGTTATTTCTATAACTCATACAACCTAAATCATAAAGTGGCTCTTGTAATAATCAATATTTAATTAGTTTATAATTACTATAATAACTGCCTTTTAAATGCAAATTAAATGGTTCTTTGAAAAGTTTTGAGTGCTAATTTCTTTGTCCTCATAGGTCATTTTGCCAGTGTTTACAATTGGGAATGTTTCCTACTGGTAAAAATAAGGTGATTTTATTCCTGATAGATGGTTGTTTGATAAAACATGATATAAATGGATCAAATATCATGCATATTTTTTCATATAATTCACTAGCTTCAGTCTGTGCTATTTGTATGATTCAGGTGCAATCTGAGAGCAAATGATAGGGCTGATGCATCCAATTTTATATGGTTACATTCAGCAGAGTCCTAAGCATGGTTACTCAAAAGTAAATACCACTGAATTCTAAAGAATTCATTGCTTATAATTTGCATCTGGATGATTTTGACTCCAGAGTTCTCTGAATACCTGCACTATCCAAAAATTGTTCACTTTGATATTAGCGTGCATCTGAAAATTGCATCAAGAAAGTCAGAGTTAGCAGCATCCTGTCTTTTTTTTCTTTTGAATTCCAGAAAGTGTTTGTAGCAGTACAATCAATTATTTGTGACAAAATTAAAGTATGTGTATATATGTATTAGAACCATCTCATTCTTTTGGACCTTCTGAACTGCATCATGTCTTTGTGATTCTTCTCTAGTATTTTTTTGAAACTGCGGGCTTAGACCAATTGGCACAGTTTCTGAAGCATATTTTAAGGGACAACAAGATCAAGAGAACATGGTTTAGGGGTGGGATTTTTTTGTGTGTGTGTGAACTGTCTTTAAAAATCCAATTTTTCCCATCTAATTTTTTTCCATCCATTTTTTGAATGCTGTCTTCTTTCTCTCCCCTTTCCCCATAGGGTAGAATAGAATTGCTTTCATGTGTTTGCTAAGGACTTTGGGGCTAGGCTGAGAGCCCCACCCATCTACGGGAAGATAAATTATGTTCTGCAAAACTGAATCTAAACCATTAATCAGCTCAGTTTCGAAACTGCACTAAGGCCTAACAACACAACAACCAGGTGTTGAAGGCATATACTGTATGTTGTTGTTGTTAGTTGCGAAGTTATGTCTGACCCATCGCGACCCCATGGACAACTTTCCTCCAGGCCTTCCTGTCCTCTACTATCCTTTGGAGTCCATTTAAGCTCACACCTATTGCTTTGGTGACACCATCCAGCCACATCATTCTCTGTCATCCCCTTGTTCTTTTACCTTCAATCCTTCCCAGCATTAGGCTCTTCTCCAGTGAGTCCTTCCTTCTCATTAGGTGGCCAAAGTCTTTGAGTTTCATCTTCAGGATCTGGCCTTCTAAAGAGCAGTCAGGTAGATCTCCTCTAGGACTGACTGTTTTGATCGCCGTGCAGTCCAAGGGACTCGTAGGAGTCCTCGCAGGAAGGCATCTATGCTCAATGTGAAGAAAGAAAACAGATAGATACATTGCCAACCTGATTATTAGCTTAGAAGAAATAAAACCCCATCTTTCCTCAGATCAACTTTCTTTTACATATTCATCAATGACAATTTATAGGTATACAAAATAAGAATTTTTGTCAAAAACACATAAACAAGAAAAAACCCAAGAATCTTGGAAATATGATATGAGAGAAGCCATGGGATATTTCATAATATGTTCCAACCTCAATGCAATCAGTAAAGCTATGGAAACCCAATTTGTCCTATCCTTAGGACAACAGCCTAGCTGTGTAGATTGAGGATTGGGTAAGCAAGTCAATTAAGTAAACAGACATAGCCACTTTTCTAGCTGAGTTAAAGCAGCATTCAGCACTAGTCAAAATTGAAAGGGGAAATTTAGGAAGATTGTAAAACAGAAAATTGCTACCATTGACTTGGGAGATAATTAGACATTTTAATGCTGCCTGGAGCAAGGTGTCAGTAAACCTGACTATGTGAGAGAAAGCAAACTGCTGTGCATATCTCTGCTGAAGTAGCAACAAATGGCAAAGTTTATGAATTCTGCATAATCTTGTCTTGAATACAAATTCATCAGGCTTCTAGAAGGAATTCCAAATGTTGGCTCTGTTTCCAGAGTCAACAAGGTTTCATCCTATGTGTACTACATATTATATGCTTGCGGTTTACGGAGCTGAAATAGGCACTATTTCTATTACTCTTTTGATCACAGTTACCTTTCAAATCATTCCTGTCATCACTACCTATTTCTCAGCTAGCTACTTCAGGGTTCATCATATATTTTCAAAATTTCCAACACATGTAGAAGTTTACCAAAAAAATAAATGCACTTGACTTTGCCTAGGTTGCAAAAATAATACACAGCAAAGACTTATTTTTTTCCAGTTAGGCTTTTCTGTTGGTTTTATTGACATCGAAAAATGTTATCAAAGCATCCACTAATTCAAGGTAGCATTCTAGCTTATCTTCTTAGTTGAAATAAAATATTACTTTGGATGTATGTCTATGAAAATTATCATTTCAAAAGATAATTGAACTTCGTTTTTTCCTTGAAGACATTTCGTTTCTCATCCAAGATGCTTCTTCAATTCTCATTACTTGACATGCGTGTGTGTGTGTGTGTGTGTGTGTGTGTGTGTGTGTGTGTGTGTGTGGCAACTTGGGTGGACTTCAAGCCCCAGAATTTTATAGGAATTGAAGTTCACAGATCTTAAAGGACTTTTCTTAGCTCCTTCATTATATTTAAGATGATGCATGCTGGGAAAACACAGCAAATTCTTCCAACTCCTTTCAGTTAATAATTTATTGAGAAAGTCAGTCAGGTGTCTCCATTAATGCTTAGCTGCCAAGTATACAGATTCTGTCAATATTGGAGGGGTTCAGCATCTGGTATAGGCATTTTAAATTTCTCGGGGTTCTGCTTCTATTGCTGCTTTGTTACTGAAAACATGAATGTTTGTTTGTGAAATTAATTGGATTTTTCCTGAGGCTGTTGGTAACAACTGATTAATTTTAATATTTTAATGAATACAGCTAACAACAATAAAAAGGGCAAAGAAAATTAAAGCAATACTAAACTATTTAATTTCAATTTCATGTGAAGATCAGAAATACCAATTAGCTAATGCTTCCTGTGAAATCCTGTAGCAACCTTCCCTTAACGTTACAGACCAAACATTCTAGACATACATCCCCTATAATTTCCAGTCAATAGTTTTGTTATCTGGGAATTCAACATTGTCCTAGTTGGAAAAAGCCAATTCTGTATGCTGATTATCTTTTATATACCATAAGATATGCAAAAGTCATTTAAAACAAGAAATAGACCATAACCCCCAAAACAAAACAAAAAATGTAATTAGCTTTATGACCGAAGCTAAAACTAAACTCATCAGAACTGCTAAGTCAATTTTGGTGAACCTGAGACATGTGTGTCAAAGGTGACACACTGTGATATCTTGGATGATACATGAGCATTCACCAATACTTGACAAAAGCAGTTCTCAAAAGCACATCCTGTTTTTGCACAATTTTTGATGCCACCTGAGAATGGGATATGCTTTCACCTACCCATCAGGCTCTCTGAAAATTGCACAAGGACGGGTCGTGCTCATATGCAGTTTTCAGTAGATTGCAGAGGCCACAGGAGAACAATCTCTGAAGCTACTTTTTGTTGCCTTATTACATTTGTGTTGCATTTGTGCTGATAAATAAATAATGGCTCCCAGAGTGATCCGATAGACAGAAAAGGGAAGCAGTATGCTCCCTCCCATATTTGGGCATACCAGAGGATGTGACACAATACATACCTATTTCCTTGGCTTAGCTAATAAAGGAGGAGTGCCTGTGGCTTAGTGGCTAATATAACTGCCTTATATGTAATATAGCCCAGGTTTTATTCCCAGTTAAGGGTATGGCTAGCTGTTGAAAACTAAATATTGGTATTGGTATTGGTATTTTATTATTTGTATGCCGCCCTTGTATTTGTATGCCGCCCTTCTCCAGGAGGACTCAGGGCGGTGAACAATTCAAAGGGGAAAAAGAGGGGGAACATAAAAGACAAAATACAAATAATAAAAGTAGACAACAGTCACACAACCATACATGTCGAGAGGGGAGGGAACTCATCACCCCCAGGCCTGCCGGCAAAGCCAGGTTTTGACGGCTTTTCGGAAGGCCTGGAGAGAGGTGAGGGTCCGAATCCCTGCGGGGAGTTCATTCCAGGGGGCCGGAGCTGCCACAGAGAAGGCCCTCCCCCGGGTAATAGCCAGGTGGCATTGGCTGGTAGATGGCACCCGGAGGAGGCCAACCCTGTGAGATCTAATGGGTCTAAATAGCTTGAAATATATCTATACTAGTTTCCCTTTATTTATTTATCAGCACAAATGCAACACAAATGTAACAAGGCAACATAAAAAATAGCTTTCTGCCTGGATGGCTCCCAGAGTGAGTTGCTAGACAGAAAAGGGAAGCAGTATGCTCCCTTCCATATTTGGGGATACCAGGGGTTGTGACACAATACATACATGCATGCATACATACATACATACATACATACATACATACATACATACATACATACATACATATGTGTGTGTATGTGTGTGTGTGTGTGTGTGTATGAATTATAAGCCAGTCAAATATATTGAATGAAATGGGGGGGAGAGCAATAGAAACTGAAATAACAAACGAACTCCATTGAAAGGTTAAAACTACTTTTATTTAGAGGAGCAATAATAACCAAATCTTCCAATATTATTGTACTGTACTTTGTCCCCCTTCTTATAGTTCAATTAATTAGGCAGGTGTCTGAGCCTCTTTCAAACGTAATCTCGATATTTTAGATTTTTTTTTAAAAAAAATGTTTGATCCTTTGTTGCCTTTGGTAGTGGACCTTGCATTCCTCCGTCAGGGTAATCTTTCTAAATCTGTACAACTCTAAGCTGTCTGACGAATCAAATAGATATATAGGTAGAGGATTGCAGCAAAGATAAAATTGCCTGCTACTGAATGAGCAACAGTGAAATGAAAATAAGTGTTCCATATTGTACCTAAGTTGCCCAAATTAAAGTTATCTTTATTTAGGTACTTATTCCCACAAATCATTCAAGCCAGAGGTGATATTCTGCCAGTTCAGACCAGTTCACCTGAACTGGTAGCAGAAATCGTGGATGGCCCAACCCACTTGCCCTGGCTCTATTTCGACCTATTTAGGGATTTTTTTTTAACAAAGCGCTTGTACTGAAGGCCAGACGCATACGTGGACGGGATGTGTGCAAATGAAACATGCACACAAGAGCACACACACACACATATTAAGAGCCCAGAAAATTAAGGCTTAGACTTGAGTATATGAAATCCATAAAATACTCTTCCTGTCCTCGTTTCTTTGCTGGTTTTGTTATAATTCTTTGTAATGGTTTAAATCTGTTCAGATTCAATGTTCTGGAATGATGACTTCTAAATTATGAAAGATTTTAAAGCTCACTACAACTTTTGTGACATTTGAGAAATGTCTTCCATGATGCAATAAGTGGTTCATTGTGATTAAAATAAAGCACAGATTTAGAAAAGATTTACTACCTGTTGCAACAATTCACATGTTTACTATCCCCCTTCGTGAGAAATACGAATGGCTGTTCCACTACAGGTTTGTCCTATTGTTTAATCCGTTTCATTAGAATTGCTACAGGACAATGAATCTCTAAACCCAGGATTAAATCTGAACTACCACAAACCACATTTACAAATCCTTTGATAGATCTCTGGCTTGATTTGCTTAGGAATTCTTTGGTTACAGTGTAACTTGCTTAAAGTTGCTGAACTTTATATATATAGTATATCATATATAAACTTGCTTAAAGTATGGGGTGTGTGTGTGTGTGTGTGTGTGTATATGTATATATATATATATATATATATATATATATATATATATATATATATATATATATATATATATATATATATATATATATATATATATATATATATATATATATATATATATATATATATATATATATATATATATATATATATATATATATATATATATATATATATATATATGTTGTATTTGTGCTGATAAATAAATAAAGGGAGCATATTTGGGTATACCAGGGGTTGTAACACTTAATACATACATACATACATACATACATACATACATACATACATACACATATATATATACACACACTGTATGTATCCCCAAATATAAGACCTCCCTGGATAATAAGCCCAATTTTGAGCACATGCGCTTAAAATAAGCTCTCCCCTGAAAATAAGTCCTCCCAAAAAAATATTGTAACACAGCAATAGCCCTGAGGTGACCACGCTCGCCACCTCCTGCACCTCAAAAATAATAAAATCTCCCCAAAAATAAGACCAAACACTTATTTTGGTGGTCAAAAGAAAATAAGACCCTTGAAAACAAATTTCTTTCTTCTGTTTCATTTCCAGAAAGCTATGCCATACTTATAGGAGACCTGATCTAGAATTAATTCATTTTTGCTTGCTCATATTATTATGACTAAAAATCACCCACTGATTTTATTTTTTCATTAATATTTGTTATATGTACACACATGTTGGCGTAGAAAGTCAGCACCCACCCATCCTAGAGAATGAAATACTTTGTGGAATATTAAAAAGGCAGTATAGAATATTTCCCCTAAAGGAGAAATGGGGGGAAATCTTAAGGTAGGCAGAAATCAGCTCCAGTCTCCCTGCCCCAAGCAGAAACTGAAGAGGCCAGATTTTAGAAATACAGATTTGGTAACACAGGTCTGCGACTAAAAAGCTGTTTGATTATTTTCATCTAATTTCCATGTATTTTAGTGTGCTGAAAACAAAATATTGAAAAAACTCCCAGACGTCATGATTTGCCATGCAAAACTGTCTTCAAATTGCAAAATTGTCTTCAAATTTATCAATTTTTTAAAAAAAAAATTGGTATTTTTTTAAATTATGGGTTTTTAACCAAATTTAATGTCCAAATTACTATTAATTCACATAAGTGCATTTAAGATATAAAATGCCAAAAAAACCTTAAAGGGTTTGTCCGAGTTATGTAAAAAAAATATAGCAGTGTAAATCTGATGGTCAGCAATATGTACATAAGCTAAGCAAGTTTTAAGTCTGTGCTTCTAATAATAGAAGGGGTTAATCTTTCCTGAAGAATCCAGTGGGAGAGGGACACAGGGTAGATAGCAGCATCTCCGGTCAGTGCAGGGGGCATGGCCAGCACTGTGACGTCTCATGTACAGACACAGAGCTGCTCTTTCCTGCATGCCACACTTGTGCAAAAATCATCATCAGGTTCTTGGTTCTAGGCTCTTCACACTTTTTCATGGCAAATCATGTTAGCTCGTCATTCTTCAACCGTTATGTTATGGCTTCGCAAAAGTGTATTAATTCACCAGACAGTTTCTGTTTCATCTCTGGTGAAAATACAGTGTTGAAGCAATGGCAGAATATTACAGACTTTGTGAAAAATAATACTTTGCATACTTTGGACTAAAAATTGGAGATCAAGATAAAGTTTGGGCGCCTCATAAAGTGTGTAAATGGTGTGTTGAGGACCTCTGAAACTAGTTCAAGGGTAAGAAAAAGGCTTCCTGTTATGGGATTACTATGGTATGGTGAGAGCAAAAGAACCATAGTGATGACTGTTACTTTTGTTCATGCGATGTGAAAGGGTTTAATTCCAAATGGAAGCATTCCATTTCATACCCCAATCTTCACTCAGCAATTCTTCCCATCCCCCATGGCACAGATATACCAGTACCCAAGCCCCCTGCTACCTTGGAAGAGATACCTAGCTCCAATGAAGGTGAAGTCATACCTGAACCAGATGATGAATCAAGTTCTGACTTTGAAGATGATATAAGACCAAAATTGTTTTTTCAGGAGGAGATGAATGATTTGGTAAGAGACTTGAATCTTCCCAAAGATGCCGCTGAGTTACTCGGATCAAGGCTGAAAAGCAGGACTTTATTGTTGCCAGGAGTGTCATCTTCATGGTTCAGACATCATGAAAAGGAGTTCGTTCCTTACTTCGCCCAGGAAGACAAGTTGGTTTATTGCATCGATGTCGAAGGTCTGATGGGTCAATTTAAAATCCAATATGATTCAGAGTAATGGCGTCTTTTTATAGATTCTTCAAAAAGAAGTCTCAAAGCAGTTTTACTCCACAACGGTTTTTACGCTTCCATACCTGTAGGTCATTCCATATACTTGAAGGAAACCTACGAGAACTTGGAATTGGTTCTTCATAAACTTAAATATGAAGACCATGGATGGCAAGTGTGTGGAGACTTGAAGGTCTTGTGCATGCTGTTCAGGCAACAAGCTGGGTATACCAAATACCCTTGTTTTCTGTGTCTATGGGACAGTCAAGACCGACAAAATCACTGGACCAAGAAGAGTTGGCAGCTGAGGGTGCTAACAGTCAGTGAAAAAAATGTCCTCCAAGAAACTTTGGTACTGTCCCATAAAGTTCTCCACATAAAATTGGGATTGATGAAGCAATTCGTAAAATCACTTCCAAGAGATGAAGAATGCTTCAAATACTTGGTCACCAAGTTTCCATGCCTGTCGGAGGCAAAATTGAAGGAAGGTCCTTGGACCAGACTTTAGAAGGCTTATAGTTGATCAAGAGTTTGTCAATAGCATGATGGATCCTCAAAAAGAAGTGTGGATTGCATCTAAAGAAGTTGTACAGAAATTTTTAGGCAATAGCAAAGATCCTCACTACAAAAAGATCGTTGGAAGAATGCTGAAAGTATTTCAAGCTTTAGGTTGCCTGATGAGCTTGAAAGTGCATTTCTCCAGTCCCACGTTGACTACTTTCATGAAAATTTGGGAGCTGTGAGTGAGGAACAAGGTGAACGATTCCACCAAGACATTAAAGAGATGGAAAGGAGATACCAGGGAAAATGGAGCATTACAATGATGGCAGACTACTGTTGGATGCTTCAGAGAGACATTCCAGATAGTACTCACAAGCGTAAATGCACCAAGAGGAGCCTCACAAGGAAGAAGAATCGAGTTTAGTGTGTGTAGGTGAGCTCATTTCAGTTCAAAAAAGGATTTTCATGAAAATATTGTAATAAAACTTTAATTTTATAAGTCTATTTCCCTTTATTTTGAGGTATTGCCTTATTTAACATAGTTACCTAAATTGTCAGGAAACGTGATGTCCTATGACAAAATGGAGGTAATTTTCGGATTCAGCGCACCAAAAAACATAAAGATTACGTGGAATAACCAAAACAGCTCTCAAAAAAATTTTTTTGCAGACCTGTGATCCATTCAGAAAGACAAGATTAGACATAAACTCCAGATAAGCAACACAATTAGGCAAGACAAGATTAGCTCAGACAAGGATTTACATTTCTGCTTTTGCCTATAGAGTCAGCCATGACCCCCACATGACCCCATAGAAATAAAAAAAGGTATAAAACCCACCCTATTCTCAACTCCATTTTGTCAGCTGTCCCAGAACTGCACACTGTGTGTATGTGTGTTGATTCTGCTCTTCAATAAACTGAGTATTTCTTTCCAATCAGCCATGTTATTTCAAGCAACTTTCTCTCAGCTTGGATCTGAAACAGATGAATTTTCCTTCCAACATTGGTTCCGTGACTTGTAGATTGCCTCAAATTATTTCCTGCAGGATATTTTCTGTTCCTCATTGAATAAATGACTGTCTTCTTCCTCAAAACTTTCCAAACTATCATTTCATTTCTAGATCATTCAAAATCATTAATAGGACTTCTAACAAATGATCAACCCATGCCTCATATGAGAAATCCCTTTTCTCAGAATGAGATCTCGGGGAATGTAATCTCTACTAATCTCTGCTGCTTTCGTTGCTTCCACATCTCGGCCCATCCCCTTTGCCCTATCTCATTTCTCAAGACTTGCTCCAAAAATTATTCTTCATGGAAAAAAAGCTGTTTGGCTAGATAGATATAGTGGAGGGGGGAGAGAGAGAATGAATGTGCCCACAACAAGCAGCAGCAATAGTATTATAACTTCTTAAAGGACTGGCTGCCTCTAGGTTTCTTTGAACGAAGGCCTATTGATTTCCAGAATGTGCATTTCCATCATGTCTGACAGCTGGAAGGGAGCTTTGATCAGCAAGGACTGATTGAGCTTACTAAAAGTTTGTAGTCATATAAACTTGGGGAGAGTGATGGGCTTTTTTTTAATATACTTGTCTCTTCTACCAAATATTATAAAATGTAATGACAAATAACTAACAAAAATATATTCAAATCTGCTTTCATTTTACAATGCTGCCATTCAAAGCAGTATTATTATTGCCATCTTCGGTCCTAGATGGGATTGTACTGTCTCAGACAGTGTATAATTTGGGAGTCGTCCCGGACACATGACTCCTGTTTGAGGAGCAGCTGGCAGTCTTGGCTAGGAGGGTCTTTGCTCAACTTCATGTTGCATACCAGTTACCATATTTTTCAGAGTATAAGACACACAGGAGTATACGACACACCAAGAGGCCAATTAAAAAAAAACATTTTTGCACTTTGCAAACCTCCCAAAATCGACCCGTTTTTCACAAAAACTGGCCCATTTTTTTTTCAAAAAAAAGGCATGGGTAGCCTTTAGGAAGCTTATAGAGTGTTGCTGGGGCCTGGGGGGATAAAATTGAGCAAACAACAGGCTGTTTTTTTGTTCATTTCTGCTCTCACCAGCCCCCAGGAGCTCTCTAAAAGCTTCCTAGAAGCTATTCATGCTCTGCACGACCATTTTGGTGATGAGGATGGGGTTTCAGGAGGCAAAAAAGGCAGTATTCAGTGTGTAAGATGCATCCAGATTTTCAAACTCTTTTTTGAGGAAAAAAGGTTCATCTTATACTCCAAAAACTACGGTACGCCCCTTCCTGGATCAAGAGGCTCTTCTTTCAGTTACTCATGCTGTCAGACCTGCCCCAATTTGATCCCTTAGGAAAGAAAAGGCTTCTACTCCATTTGGTTAAAGCACTCTTTTAACTAAGAGTAATGGTTTCAGTCACTCTGTCAAGCCATCTCTGAAAGTACCTCACTTGTTGGATACTAGAATAAGGTGTAGAATAGTGAGAACTATAGTGAGAACCAGTTCACTCTCAGCTTGAAGTCAGAGCTACTGGTTCAGGCGAACTAATCTGAACCTGTAGAATACCACCTCTGGTTTGGAGGTAATCCGCATATTTCTCATATTGCCTGGCCATGGGATGCTGTGGTACAAACACATTGCTCTGGTCCTTATCACCTATCATTCCTCCCTCCCAATTTCCTATCACGTATACACAAAACTTGATTGCCTTTCATCTTTCCTTCTTTCATCCTTCTCCTCCCCCTTCTTCTTTTTATGACATGATACCGGTGAAAACCCTGCCCCCCTGGGGCAGATCTGAGACATGCCTTGGTCATGTCTTGTATTGATTACATTAATGCACTAATTGTAGCAGAGGTGTTATATGCATAACTCTGGGAATGCTTGGGTGACTGCATTTTGTACCAACTGTAGCTTCTGGATACCCTTCAAGGGTAGCGCTTAAAGGTGATAAGCGACACTTCAATTCTGGGATTCATCAAAGGGTAGTTCAGATTCTGCAGTAGCTTAGGGATTTAAACAGCAGTTATGCTTTTGATTGATGGATTGATTTTTAAAATTCGAATAGGCATTTCAACTATGTTTGGCATTCTACATTGAGTTACATGGCTTGCAATATATAATCTCTTGGACAAATTGATATGTTGGCTGGGAGATTACAGAATTTAGAGGGCACCAGATAGTTTCTAAATCAGGGTAGTACAGTTTGGATTCCATCCTAAATAAATTAAATAAAACAAAATAAAGCTTACTTTCATATGTGTGCTCTGGAACTCTACTGAAAGCCATGGGGAGTCTATTTAATATATGAAGAGCAGGAAACAATGTTTCATTTCGGCATTATTTGTTTTCATAAGCACAGTCTGAGTCGTTTTCATTCACTATATTTCAATTAAATTATAATTATACATCTTCTTAAGCAGATCCCTTCCTCCTCCCAATTTAGCAAAGGATATTAGTTTTCCTGTGTGAAAAATAGTAAGACGCCAGCATGTTCCAAATAAATTACCACTCAGAACTGAAAGACAATTCCACCCCTGTAATAATATACCATCAGAAAGAAATGTCATGGATAAAGCTGAAAGGGATATACCCATACAATATCTATGCAGCAGATGAGACAGATTGTTAATGAACTCTGGAATGGGGTGGGGATGAAACAATTCGAAAATTAAATAGATTTCTGTTAGCTTCTGCCAGATAACAATTGAAGAAAGGGCAAAAGAAAGAAAAAAAGACACAGCCATCCCATTGGCCTTTTCCTTGTGGAAATGACATGTGCTGGGGGAGGGGTGTTAAACCCTCAATGTTGGTAATAATGATTATCCTAACCAGTCTGTGGCTTACAAAAGGAATGTCCGAGTGCAACAGCAGCAGACACTCCATTATTTTGTTGTGGAGGAAAAGCTGGTTTTAGCAGATAAGTGACAGAAAGCTTGAAGCACTGCATTTGCGACAACAAAAAGTCTCAACAAAGGGAAGAGCTACCCTCTGCCAATTTAACATAATGTGAACACAGCCATGTGGACACACCACATGGAAGTTATTAATCTTCTTTCCCTGTCCCCAATTCTTTTCCTGGCATGGGGCTGCCTCTCCTTTGAAAATTAATGGAGAAATGTGTCCAGGAGAGCTCGGTGTACACATCAGGTCTTCCATGGCTTCAATAAATTTAATAGACTGAGGTGTCTTGTGTACTTCCCTGCAAGCTAGCTGAAAAATCTGTCTGGAAAGGTTAAAGGATCTCGCATGATGGGCTCCAAATACCATGCAGGCAGGGGTGGGCATCAAAAATTTTAGCAAGGGCTTCTCTGCCCGGTTGCTGGGTGGGCGTGGCCATGATGGGTGTGGCTTACTCGGCCTCCTGCATCATGGTGGGAGGGCGTTTTTGTTCTCCCTGGGCTCCAGAGGATTTCCTTGAGCCTTCAGGAAGGCAAAAACTCTTCCTGAACTTCCAATAGGCCCAATTTTCACTTTCCCTGAGCCTCTGTGCATACATTGCACTTACCTGCATCCAAAACATGCCACATGGAGATTCCTGGGAGGGCTGGGATGGGCAGGGCCAGCCAGGAGTGGTATTTGGGGGTTCTCCGAAGTGCACAGAATCTTAGCTAGAGGTTCTCCTGAACCCCTGTGAACCCCCAGCAGCCCACCCCTGCATGCAGGGTAATAAAGGTCTACAGGTAGTCCTCAACTTGCAACCACAAATGAGGCCAAAATTTCCATTGCTAAACAAAACAGTCATTCATGCATTTTGCCACATTTTATGCCCTTTCTTGTCACAGTTAAGTTAGTAAGATGGTAGATAAGTGAATCTGGATTCCCCATTATCTTTGCTTGTCAGAAGGTTGCAAAAGATGTCTATGGAGATTCTCAGTTATCCAGGTCATAGTTGTCCCAAAGGTGCTTTTCAAGAGGCAACTGGACTTTCTTATTTTTCTTTGAAGATGTTTTGCTTCTCATCCAAGAAGCTGAAGAAGAAGTCCAGTTGTCTCTTGAAAAAGAGTTTGGGTTGCAAAAGATGATCATGTGACCCAGAGATACTTCAACTGTCATAAATACATGCTACTTGCCAAGCGTCCAGATTTTGATCACATGACCATGGGGATACTACAATGGTCTTGTCATAATTCACTTTTTCAGTGCCATTGTCATTTTGTCACCTAAATGCATTTTAATGGTTATTTAGTGACTGTTAAAATTGTAATTTACAAGAACTATCTGTAAATTAAACTTTTCTTGCTGCAACCAACATGGGCCATTATTCATTTTCTGCCTAGCAACAGCCAACACTAGCTTTCACCACAAGCTATAGAGTTTCACAACTTTAGGCCTGCTATAAATTCAACAGTATTTGGAAGAACTGGTTATCTCAGAAAACCAAAGAAGCCCTAGGATCTTCTAGGCCAGGCCTTGTTGTTTATTTCTTCCTGTGGTTGTTAGTTCATGTTTTCCTCATTTCATTTCTCTCACCCACATTTTACTTCCTCATCAGTTGTCATCAGCACTCTTGTCAAAATATCAAGAAACGCCTGAACATCCAACATAACAATAATAGCAAATGATTCAAATTAAATCTTATTTGCAAAAAAGTGTAATTTACATAATTTGTTCCTAGCACAGAAATTAAGGCCTCTTTTCTATGCAATTTGGATTCTTTTTTAGCATAGAACATTCTTTACTCTGAGATCATGAATAAAGAAAAAGAGAACATTTTAAAGGTCTTTTTTCTAAATAAGAGCTTACTGCAGCTGAGGAGGCTGGGGATAAAATTGACTTTTGTTACTGGTAAACATTTTATATGAGTAAATGATTGACATAGGAAAAATAGAAACTGGTATACTGTTTATATAGATGGTATAATTGGTCCTATTAGGTGTTTATAGGTACCAGACCACTTACTTATTGTAAATGAAATAATTACTGGTAGACCTTTGCCTCTGATAAAAGTAATAAAGTTTTACAACTGCCCACAATATCTCAGCATATTTGATTTTTTTCTGCCTCTCACTTTTGTTGAATATCCATTTTGTTTTATAAAACTTCAGATGGGTTTTTTTCTACAGTACCATGATTACGTGCAGTGTTAATACCACTTTATAATGCCTTGGTAAGATCACACTTGGAATACTGCATCCAGTTTTGGTCCCTACGATATAAAAAACATGTTGAGATTCTAGAAAGAGTGCAGACAAGAGCAACAAAGATGATTAGGGGACTGGAGGCTAAAACATGTAAAGAACAGCTGCTGGGATTATTGGGTATGTCTAGTTTAATGAAAAGATGGACTGGGGACAGGATAGCAGTGTTCCAATATTTCAGGAATTGCCACAAAAAAGTGGGAATCAAGTTATTCTCCAAAGCACCTGCAGGACAAGAAGCAATGAATGTTCTTTTAGTTAGGAAGTTTTAAAAAAGGAGTTGCATAAGATAACCAAAATGACAGAGTTTGGACAGAAGCATCCTCTCTTTTGGTTTATGTTCATTGTAAATCCTTAGATGCAGATGATTTCTCTCAATCTGCAGTGCTGATCTTTTCTAAAATGTTGTTTTGAAGATCACATATAACCTTACCGAATGTATTGGTTTTCCAGTTGGCTTTAAACATATTGGCTATATTTTTTATTTTGATATTTGTATGTGTCCCAAGAAATATGAATAAGAGTGGCTTATAGTATTAAACTATAGTGGGAGGGGGAATGGAGGAAGAAAATATAGAGATTTTTTTTTTCCTGGGAAAATTCACAGATAAGCCTTCACTGTCTATACAACCTATTAAAATTTGGAAATCCCTTTTCCTTCAGCTAGTCTGAACAAAATAGCAGTTAGATTTTAGGCCTAAAATAATTTTACACAATTACTCCTGGAATTTTACTAATACTACTAACATTGAAACTCTTGAGCTGTATATTAAGATCCCACTGTAATCCCATGTATCAGTAGTAGCACATTGCAGCTTGCGAATTCAAAAAATTGAAAGTGTTGGAGTGCTTATTTAATTTATTTTATAGGAAGATAACTACATATCTATGTAAAACTAAAATATTGTCTTGACATATAAACATATAATATTACTTGATAATAAAAAACCCCACAATATTTTTAAAATGTTGGGAAAGGCATTTGTACTTGGCAAAAGTGAAAACATGTTCATCCAGGAAAGTTAAAATATATGAATGTATAAGCAAATATGAATGAATTCTAATGATTTAGAAGTTAGTAAACATACTAACATTTAAGAGAATGTTTTTATTGCATTCTGGAAGTTTGCTTTGCGTATTTATGGCCATATATTGATAGTATGATTGTAGGAAATACTTGTTCAGAATGATATTTCACTGGATTCTGGGTTTATCTTTAAGTAAATATCAAATTCATTGCAAACAAACACAATTTCATTTCTAGTTTCTGGATCATAGGTCATATGTCATTTTCAGTCAGGCTGTCACTTTGAGATGTGGCAAAGTACCCTTCCTAATTCAGATAGTCAGCAATCTGCAGAATATGCCATTGCCCATTGTGCCTTTATATATCATTATCATTTCAGAACTGATGTTTATGGCAGAAATAAGCTACAGATAAAACAAGCATAAGTAGGCCTTTTTGCATACAGGCCAAAACATTTTAGTTTTTCCAGGACATTAACTGGGTAATCTAAGTTAAATGGTTAACCCTGTCAAAAATAAACAAACTAATTACTGCAGAAGGATGACATACAAAGACACCACAAAGCTTTGTAACTGTGATGTAATGATTCCATTACATCAATACTGGAAAGAAAACACAGAGGTAGTCTCTTAGCTAGTTTAACTTACTTACAATGTTATGTTCTATCTATTTTGGCTGACGAACTTTCAGATTCAGCCTAAGCCCTGCCCTCCTTGTTAGAAGATTCATCCTTTCCTAGCCAAGGAGAATCACTGAATTTGTAAATTTTCAGGTTCAACACAAGTTAATTCCATCCAGTAATAATCAGTGTGCTAGAAGTCTGTCATTAGAATAGACCAAGACTGTTCTAAGACTGATTATTTAAAATTTTAGTAGGAACAATGAGATCCAGTACAGAAAATAAAACATGAATATTAAAAAAAGATTTGGAAAAAAGTCAGAATTTATAACTGGGAGATACGTTAATAAGGGAAAATGGTAGCCCAAGAAACTGTATTTGGGAGAAGGAAAATATAATATTTGTCTGTTAAAGTGTAGGAAACATGTGATACATGGTATTATTCACTTGAATATTGATAAGGTCATGCAAAACCAACAATAATGGTTTAAAAGGGACACAGTATAGTGTTGGAACGTAGTGGCTCAGTGTCTAAGATGCTGAGCTTGTCGATCAGAAAGATCGGCAGTTCAGCGGTTCAAATCCCTAGTGCCGCGTAACTGAGTGAGCTCCTGTTACTTGTCCCACTTCTGCCAACCTAGCAGTTCAAAAGGACATTTTTAAATGTTATTGTTAATATTAATTGGGATTGTTTTTGGATACTCTATCTAATTTCCTTTCTAACTTTTGTAATATGTGTTTTTTTTAAATGTACGCTGCCCTGAGTCCTTTGGGAGAAGGGTGGCATATAAATCCAATAAACAAACAAACAAGACATAAAAAGGCAAGTAGAAAAATAGGGACTACTTTGGTGAGAAGGTAACAGTGTTCCATGCACCTTCAGTGTTTAATCATGCCAGCCACATGACTATGAAGACGTCTTCGGACAGTGCTGGCTCTTCAGCTTTGAAATGGATATGAGCACCACCAGGGGTGGGTTTCTCGCCCCGTTCCAACCGGATCGGTTGGAACGAGGCCGGCGGCGTCCTCGCGCACGCACGCGGCGCGCGCATGCGTATTAGCGTCTGCGCGATGCTCCAGCTGCTCCTGGAGGATCACGCAGGCATTCTGCGCATGCGTGGAAAGCGCGAAATTCAAAAAAACCGGGTAAGGAGCGGGCGCGGGTGTGCGGGTGCGCGCGGGCGCGGGGGGGGGCTTCGCCGTTCCCGGAAGTTACTTACTTCCGGGTTCGGCGACCAACTGGATCGCAGGGACCGATGCGAACCGGTTGAAACCCAGCCCTGAGCACCACCCCCTAGAGTTAGGAATGACACATATGTGCAAGGGGAACCTTTATATTTACCTTATGATGCCTTGCTTGTCTAAAACAACTGAAACAACTATACGAACAATATGCAATTTAAACATGCATGGGAACGAAAATAAGGGAAGAAAGAAAGAAAATAAAATCATTGTTCCAATACTGATTTTGGAAATAATCCACAGAACATCGTCACCCCTCTTTTGTCATCCATCTAGAATTAGATTATCAAATTGAGCTCATGCAAAAACTTAGCGCGATGTAGTTTTTAATCCCAACAGCAATCAGAGATTAATAATTTGATCAGATAAAATCCCAACATGTTTTCAGATACCAGATTTTCTACAAAAAATTAAATGGAATAGCAATCTAGAATATCAAACAATAGCCTCCAATAGTAAGAATTAGCAACAAAGGAATGTTAAAAATAACAAGTGTTATAAATCTATTCTGGTGGACTCATCTGTTTCATGTATTGCTGATTTAAAAGCTTAGCTTGGAAATAACATATGAGGAGGTTCAGGGAGAAAAAATGTAGTACAATTGATCTCTTCTATTGAAATACACTACAATTGATCGGAGCCAAGTCTCAGATCTACTTTGGATGTAGGATCAAACAGGACTCAGTGACAACAGGGTTATTTTATAATGATTTTGCTTCTGTGATCTTTGTTCTTGCATTGTGCATCACGACTGCACAAGCTAAAACAAAAAAGCAACAATAAGGAAAAATTCACTTGCCAGAAAGTAAAAGCTCTAATCCTTTTATTTCCTTTCAAATAATTTTATACTTTACTTGCCTAGGTTTGGCTGAAGTGCAAGTCCCTGACTGTTCACACCAAAAATAAGTTAAAATTCAGCAATTTCCTTATTAAGTTTAGAGAATTGTCACTGAACATATATTCTGATTTTAGCCTCCTCTGTTCACCACATCTGTTTTGCAGAGCTTGGTGATGGATTAATAGCTTAAATTAAAATGTATGTCATAAAATATCTCAAAATATCAGTTTTAGTTGTGAGGGCAAGCCACGACAGTCTCAGGACGCCCTTTGTGGATTATTATAATATGTTCACAACAATTTTTAAGCCATAGCTGCCAATTTTTTGATTGGTGGGTACCATCATACACATCCAGTTCTTCCCATGAATTTATTATGGTTGGTCATACAGTCATCAGATGTTTAAACTTAGACCAGACTTTTTTATCCATCTATGAGTCCTTTCCTATGTTGTAAGCAAATGTTTAATAATATTAAAGGTATTGGCGCAGGATGTAAGCTGTTATAGTAAAGCTCCCTTGTGTGATTGGCTAAAGGGGGAATTAATCAATTCCAATGGTGGTCCAGTGGTGATCCAGATGTTTTGGGATTGCATTCAAGGCACCTATTATTTTTGGTAATATCTTTGCTTTTGTTTGCCAAGTCATTCTATTTCTATTTGAAAGTCTTTATATTTTGTGATTTTCTCCATTTTTTTTCTCTTCTATTTTGCAATGCCCACTATCTAGCTTTTTTGTCTTTCTTATCAATATTATTAAGGCTGTGGTGTTATGTGAAAGAATTTTGTCTGTTTTGAATTCTAAAGTCCCAAAGCAATTTAGCTTCTTCATTTTCTAATACTTTGTCTATTTTGCAGTCCTACCAGTTCTTGCCTGCAGGAAATTGGTATGTCTTACTGATCTTCCAATGCACCATTGTTGCTACCTTGCTATGTCGTTTCTGGCCAGTCTGTGAAATATGCTTACTGTAGCTAACTAGATAGTCCACTATTTATTTTCTTTGTGTAGGCAGCACATGCTGTCTGTCACTGTTTTCTCAATTCTGGCTTTATATACATTTATTCATAAGGCTTGGTCTTGTGCCGCCAGAATTAGTCCTTGTGTCTCTTTCTTAACTTTCCTGATCTTAACCGTTGATAGGTCTTTTTGTTATCTACCTTGCCTGCTAGTTACTTTTATGTACTGGCCATGAAATGCTTTGACTTGCCATGTCCTTTTTTGTTCTTCATTTAGTCTGTCTTACAGGCCAGCCTGGTCTCTTTAATATTTAGTATGGTGAATTCATTACAGTATGTTTTACTAACTTCAGTACATCTTATTTTCTGTCCTTTATATATTTTCCAATGCCTTTTCTTCTTCAATTGATGTACTTGCATTATTCCCATTCATTTTTATTTGGTCATAGACTAGCAAATGAAACATGAAAATTGCAACTAATATCGACAAAAAGAATAAATTTATATATTCTAAAATATCTAAGAAAGATTTGGAAAGAATCTACAACAAATTATACAAACTGTGGAACAGCACTTAAACTGTAATAAAAGACATAAAGTCGAATTGATCTGATAATCATTTCAAATAAAACAAATCGAGATAACCAGAATGTTTAGTAAAGAAAAGAGATAATAATTCCTGGTGAGTATCTGCGTAGAGGGGACAATACAAAATAACATATTCCACCATTTCAATTACTACTCCATTGCATGAATGCAGTCTCTCTTCAAATGGGAACAATATAAGCTGTTGGGAGGGCAATGAATCTGGCCCTTCTAAATTTTGGAATTATTATGTGACTAAGGTATGTGGCTGGTTGGAGAAGGTGTGCAGAGTGACTCAAACAGATGTTCTAGGTAGAATTGATAAAAATATGCTTGCAACTCTAAAACAGTGGCCTGCAGCTTGGGATCAATTAGTGCAGAGGTCTCTCTAACCTCGACAACTGTAAGATTTGTAGACTTCAACTCCAAAAATGGCTGAAGAACTCTGGAAGTTGAAGTCCACAAGTCTTAAAGTTGCCAAAGTTGGAGACCCCTGAATTAGTGCATGTTCATAGCTCATCAAGGTGATGGCTGTCCATAAAAAGCTATCAAGTTTGGCATGTATTGCCTGGCACCAGGATGACTGGAAGTTATTGGTCATAATTAAAGATACCAAGCCATCTAAAAAAAAGAGGAGAGGTAAAAAAAATGAAATCCAGGCAGATGTTTCTGTTTTAAGTAGGCCAGCTTCAAGGTGAAGCACCACATTCGGAATGTAGCAAGGTATTTGGAAAATGATTCTCAAAACTTATATTAAATTTTTGAAGAGAAAGGAATGACTTGTAGGGCCCAACTAAACTCCAAAAAAATGAGCTAGGATCAGATTTTAGCCAAGAAACTTCAAATACTGTAAGTATATGCTGGGATCCTTTGGAGCAGTTGAAACTGGATTCTGATATTGGGTTCTGTACATTTAAAGTAACACAATCAGCTTTAAATTTACCATTGCCTATAGCATGGAAAACAACCCCTAGACATTTAAAGGTCTTGACTTGCTGTATTGAATAATTATTTAGCCTCCAGATATGTGCCTTAGGGTGCTTATCAAAAACCATGATCTTGGTTTAGTAGTAATTAATTTCTAGTTATTTTTCTTGACAATGCCAGGCAAATATATGAAGATCCTGTTTCAATCCAATCTGTCTCTAAAAAAATAATATAACATCATCTTCAAACAAAAGAACAGAAATATGCCTATTTCCCAATTTTGGCAGATGAAGGGACAGACTATTCAATTTGACTAGATGGGAATTAATGTATAGATTAAAAAGAAAGAGACCTAAATATACTCTTGTCTTACACAACTCTTGACAAAAATTTCCTTGCACATTACATCACACCTTCTTCTGGAAATTTTCATATAACTTGTATATAAGACCAAGCAATCTTTTATCAATTGAGGAAGAGTTCAGTTTCTCCCATAGCTTGGATCCAGAGATGAAATCAAAAGCACTTATAAGATCGAAAAACACTATATAGAGTGATGAACACGTTCTGGAGGAATATTTCTTGAGTAGATGTTGAAGAGTTAAAATGTGTTCAATAATTGAATGGTCTTCTCTGAAGCCTGCTCTCTCATCAACCAAGATTTCTCAATTACAACCCAATCCAAAAGCTTGTGGTACAAATGTCTATCATATAATTTACTCACTATACTGAGAAGGCTAATGGGGTGATACCTGACAGGTAAATTTCTATCTTTGGTTTGAATATACATTCAGGTATGTTTGCCAATGACAGCTCTTTTCCTGATTCCATCTTTCTCCTTACAATGGCTGGAAGACATTGCTGAGATGTCTTGATGAGAACTTCTGGGAAAGTGATATCTTGGCTTTAAATTCTGGGTCCAATTTACAAATCTCATAGGTTATGCAGTATGTCAAATCTCCCTCCCAGTCAGGTGAGTGTTTCTTTTTTGGTTTTAACATGCTTCTATGTGTGTTAATTATGGGATCTGTTGATTGTACAGTATTTGATAACTTTCTACAATGTATACAGCATAATTAAGAAACTTGGAATTTCTTTTCATATAAATATTAATCCTTTTTGCAAACCATAAATGGAAGCACTAATGTTGAATTATTAAATGGTAGAAAGACCCTTTCAATAAAATAACTTAATTTTTCAGTGAAAAATTCAAGCTTTCAACTAAATGCTGGTTATCACAGGAAGAAGATCAGATGTTTTCCCCCTGTACAAATCCATTTTGTTAAATGTACTTCTTAATTAGTCTGAAGAATTGTTGCTATAGGTTATTCTAAAATAACTCCTTTGGATCAACTATTTTGCTTTGAATTCCCAAGGAAACTGTATAGCTCTCAGAATTAGTGGGAACAGATCTTCACTAAAACTAATCCAATCCCAAAGAATTTTGATGGTTCAGATGAAAAACAATATAGCATCTTCTCAACCATTTACCAAAATCTTGCAAAGTGCCAGAATTATATCTCATATCTCTCTATATATTTTTTAAAACCCAGTTGTGGGCCAAACTTATAGTATTGGCATCCAGCCCACAAATGATTTGTTTGTTAATCATTGGAGTTTTTGTTAAATGCCTTGATGAAATTAAAATACATTACGCTCACAGCGTTTCCACAATTTATGGAAGATACACAATTTAAAAAGCAAGCAAAACTTGTTTTTAACATAAAAGATCAATAAGGTTCAGCTAACAAGACTTGTCATTAACAAATACATTTTAAATTATAGTGGTGATCAATTAATTATATTGAACAACTTCCCTATCAGTTGTTGGACAATCTGCCCTAGAACCTTTGCAAGTATTGATGTCAGATTGACTATTGTTTCGTGGGTCCTTCTTTTCCCCTTTCCTTGAAGCTAGGGACTACTCATACTTTCCTCCTCTCATCTTGTACTTCTCATATCCTCCAACATACTTCAAAGATAATGGATTGCTCCGTCCTCTCAGTACCTAGATGCAATCTATGTAGCACTCAAAATATGAATACATTCAAGATAATATTTCTTACAAGCTTGAGCTGGAATTTGGCTCTTTCAGTTAGCTCTTCACAATTGCACAGTGAGACATACACTGTCTTCTCAGAGAAGATTGAGCCAAAATTGGAGCTGAACAGTTCTTGCTTTTGTTATTGTTACCCTTTTGCCATCTTTGCTGATCAGCTGATATCATCTTTCCTTCCTTTTGATTTTATTTTGAAGAGGCTCATTTACTGTCTATACATCCTTCATCTCAGTCTGATCTTTTGACATCTTGTCATCATCCACAATTCTGTGTTCCTTAATGTACCCTTCTTTGATGACTTGTTCCTCTTTGCACTTCCTCTTCTATCTTTTATTTTCAGGGTTTTTTGCTAAGCTTTTTGTGCAGGTACATTTGGCTTTTTTTCTGGTTATTTACAACTATGTTTTATTTATCTCCTTTTTGGGGAACTTCCACCATCATAGTTTTCCTTTCCTAATATTTTTTTTCTGCCTTGGAATTCTATTCTTTATTCAAATCTATTTTCCTGAAAGCCAAGAAAGCATGCATTTGACTTTATTTGGCTTTGATATTCCCAATATCATGAATTTCAGCATCATACTGTATATCACACATCTATATTCCCTCAAGCTTCCATTCGTATTATTAAGTCTTCTCAACTGATTATAATCAAATCAAAGATAGCTGATCTCTTTGTGTCTTTCTGTACTTTCTAGAAGAGCAAAGACAGATTAGAATTTTCTAAAAGTTATTTTTTTAAAACAAAGTTTAGATAAATTAAATGTCTCCAATTAATACTATTTGGTACTATTTGAAAAAAAATGTAGTTTGGACAGAATCATCTACATGTTTTTCTGTAATCCTCTTCAGATATTGAGAAGGAGGATTGAGAATATTTGCTTATCCTATTCCATACTGGTCCTCAATTTTTTAAGGGCCAGTAGGAAGGGCCAGTCTATGCCTAAACATAGTATGTTTTTATATATTAAAGCAGTTATTGGAAGATAGACTCGGGATCCAGAAGGAACTTGACAGACTTGAACATTGGACTCTACTAACAAGATGCAGTGAGAAATGTAAGGTCCTGCACTTAGGTAGGAAAAATCAAGTGCACAGTATAGAACCCATTTCAGTCTGGATTCAGGCCTGGCTACAGCACAGAAACTGCTTTGGTCGCGCTGATCGATGATCTCTGGAGAGCCAGGGACAGGGGTTATGCCTCTGTCCTAGTACTCCTTGACCTCTCAGCGGCCTTCGATACCATCGACCATGGTATCCTTCTGCGGCGGTTGTGGGAGGTGGGAGTGGGAGGCACCGTCTTCCGGTGGTTCTCCTCCTACCTCTCAGACAGGTCGCAGTCAGTGTTGGTTGGAGGGCCCTAGGCCCCTTAAGTATGGGGTGCCGCAGGGTTCGGTCCTGTCCCCCCTCCTGTTTAACATCTACATGAAGCCACTGGGTGAGATCATTCGGCGGTACGGGATAAAATACCAGCAATATGCGGATGATACACAGTTGTATCTGTCCGCCCCGTGCCAACTCAGTGAAGCGGTTGACATGATGTGTCAGTGCCTGGAGGCTGTTAGGGTCTGGATGGGTGTGAACAAGCTTGCACTCAATCCCGACAAGACCGAGTGGCTGCGGTTTTCCCCTCCCAATAATTGGCCTTGTATTCCAACTCTCAGGCTGGGGGGTGAAATTATACGCTCCTCAGACAGGGTTCACAAATTGGGAATCCTCCTGGATCCACAACTGACTTTAGAGCATCATTTGTCAGCTGTGACCGGGGGACATTTGCCCAGGTTCGCCTGGTGCACCAATTGCATCCCTACTGAACCGGGAGGTCCTTAGAACAGTCACTCACGCCCTTGTGACCTCAAGACTGGACTACTGTAATGCCCTCTACATGGGGCAGCCCTTGAAGAGCATTCGGAGACTGCAGCTTGTCCAGAATGCAGCCGCACGAGCGATTTTGGGTGCACCTCAGCACACCCACGTTACACCTATCCTCCGCGAGCTGCACTGGCTGCCTATTGGACTCCGGATGCGCTTCAAGGTGCTAGTCATTACTTTTAAAGCCCTACATGGTATCGGACCTGGGTACTTGAGAGACCACCTTCTGCCAATTACCTCCTCACGACTGATTAGATCCCACAGATTAGGTCTCCTCTGGATTCCATCAACTAGCCAGTGTCGATTGTCAACCCCCCGGGGGAGGGCCTTCTCTGTGGCCGCTCTGGCCCTCTGGAACGATCTCCCTGTGGAGATTCGGACCCTCGCCACCCTTCAGGCTTTCCGCAAAGCCGTTAAAACCTGGCTGTTCCGGCAGGCCTGGGGCTGATGAGTTCCCAGCCCCACTCGAATTGTTGCGGCTGTTGATGAGTTTTTAATCTGTTTGTATTTGTCTGTCTTTTCATTTTTTTGTACTTCCCCTTTCCCCTATTTAGTTTGTTAGCCACCCTGAGTCCCCTCGGGGAATAGGGTGGCATACAAGTCCAATAAAACAAAACTAAACTAAACTAACAGCAATGCCTATGCAAAGAATTTAAGTGTCCTGGTGGATCACCACTTAAGTATGAATCAGCAGTGTACTGCAGTTTCTGAAAAAGCCAATGCATTCCTATATTCCATCAACAAATGGATAGCATCAAGATCACAGAAAATGATAGCACCACTCTATACCAGATTTGGGTTCCTTCAGTTCAGACTGGTTCAGCCAAACTGGTAGTAACTTGGCAACCTGGGTTGCTGGAACCGACAGCGATCCAAGCCCGCCACGCCCCTGAACTGGTTGTCTCAGTGGCGCCACACCGCCATCTTGTTTTTGGCTTCTGTGCATGCACAGAAGCATTTTTTTAGTTATGTGCAAGCACACGCAGTGTGCATCAAGCATGCATGCACAGTGCACCCCTGAGCGAACCAGCACTAGCAGCAGCCGGAATCCACCCCTGCTCTATACTAAACTATTGCACTATTGCAGTGGTTCCCAAACTTGGCAACTTTAAGACTTGTGGACTTCAAGTCCCAGAATTCTCCAGCTAGCTCTTCTGGCTGGAGAACTCTGGGAGTTGAAGTCCACAAGTCTTAAAGTTGCCAAGTTTGGGAACCACTGCACTATTGAGTCCACATTTGAACAATGCTTCCAGTTCTGGACACCACGATTAAAAAAAAATGCATAAAAGAGCAATGAAGATAATAAAGGGTCTGGCGGCTAAATTGCATGATAAAGGGTTACGGGAACTAGGTATGTTTTCCTAATGAAGAGAAGGCTTAGCGGAGATATTATTGCAGTCTTCCAATACTTGAAAGGCTATCACTGGGTGGGGGTGGGGGCATCAATTTATTCTCCAAATCTCCTGATGGTAGGACAAGAAGCAATGAGGGAAATCTAGCTTGGAAATAAGGAGGAATTTCCTGACAGTGAGAATGATTAATCAGTGGGACAGCTTGCTTCCCAAAGTTGTGGATACTCTAGCACTGAAGGTTTTAAAGAAAAAAATGGACAACCATTCATCAGGATGGAATAAGAACTCCTGTCTTGGGCAGGGGATTGGACTAGAATACTTCCATGGTCCTTTCCATCTTTATGGTTCTAGGAATCCATTTATTTTTCTTGGAGTTAGGATATATATTAATGACAGGGGTGTGTTGTAGGTTGCACAGAAATTTTGAACAGGTATTTTTTGGAATGGATTCCAGTAAGTAACTGGGTGGGCAAAAGCAAATCACAAATGTACTTAAATTTATATTTGAATGTAATTAAATTTTGGAAGAAAGCCATTGGAAGCCATATGTGAACCTAGTGTAGTGTTATTTATGGATTACGGTGCACAGTCACTCAATTTATATAGCTGTGCTTTCCTCAGCTATGGTTATACACAGGTAGACTTTCTGCATACATACCTGAATATGCCTTTATGTATCAAGTCCAATGTATGTGACAAGACTGGGGAATATCCCTGAACATTTAACATTCTAAGTTCTTTGAGACATTCTTCCACATTTTTTGCTGATCCTGCTCCTTCCTCTTCCCTTAAACATTTCTGGGGCTTTCTCAGAAGATCTTGTTTAGTTGTCATCTTAGATGCAATATGAATACTATATATTCAATGAGCTGCTCAGTATACAAATGAAAGCAGATTCTAAGAGCAGTGGTTAGGGTGCAGTACTGCAGGCTAGTTTTGCTGACTGTCAGCTACCAGCAGTTGGCAGTTCAAATCTCACCAGTTCAAGATTGTCTCAGCCTACCATCCTTCTGAGGTGGGTAAAATGAGGACCCAGATAGTTGGGGAAAATATGCTGGCTCTGTCAACCGCTTAGAGAGGCTGTAAAGCACCGTGAAGCAGTATAAGTGTGATTGCTA
Organism: Thamnophis sirtalis; assembly: GCF_051295495.1. Lineage (NCBI taxonomy): Eukaryota > Metazoa > Chordata > Lepidosauria > Squamata > Natricidae > Thamnophis > Thamnophis sirtalis. The sequence goes on along the minus strand of NW_028261385.1, from coordinate 74,517,050 downwards.
TTGATAATATGAACTGTGAGATGAACACATTTAAATTCACAGCTGAGAAGGTCAGGTTTGCCACAACCTAGGTACCTAAGCCAGGGGTGGGATTCTACTAGTTTGGACCGGTTCTGGTGAACTGATAGCTCCAACGATCAGCTGGAACTGCCACCTGCCCCTCCTCTATCCTGTCCTTTATTTCCTGTTTTCTAGCTCAACTCAATCACGTTGGACAGCTGACTTCCCACCCCCCAATCTGTTTTAATTAACATTGCTTACTTGGAAGGTAATCAGCTGAGCTTCTAAATGCCCCATTTTTAACACTGCAACCAGTTGTTAAACCGGCAGCATCCCACCACTGGACCTAACCTGCATTGGTACAGTTTCCCCTTGTGAAATTTCACTGGTCTTTCAGCATTTGAATGCAGGGACAGCATCAAAGTATGAAAACCAAATCAAGAATTCCAGCCATAGTAGTAAACTCATTTTCTTTGTTAATTTGGTTTTAATGCTGATACTATTTAGAAAAACCGCTCCCAGAAACTGGTTAGCACTACTTTTCCTCTCCCACAAGAACAAAGTAGATTTGTTGTATTTTACGGTGACAGCCAGGCCGTATCACTTGAGCCTTATTGCCCTTGATAGCTACCTTTAGGGAATGTCTTTTCCAATTGTTTATTCTTAAAGGCTCCCTGTCAGCCCCAAATGCGAAAGACAAAGAGAAATTCTGAAAAATGCGGGTATGGGTGCCACACTGGACTCTATTGATGCTTTTAAAAGTCTTATTGGGAATCTTTCTGTCTATGATAACTGAAGAATGAAATGCTTTTCCATTCTATTCTGACAAATGTTTCTTTAGTATCAGAGGAGGAGAGGAGGAGTTTATCTTGTTCTAAACTCATGCTATAAAAAGCATCAGGAAAGAAAGATAGCTATAGAGAAGAATAAGTTTCTTTTTCTTATTATTATGAAAACACTCCTTGGTAGAGCTGAAAACTGCCTTGGGGAAGACTATTACAACCTTCAGGAATTTTTTTACATTATTATTTGAAGATGTTATGTATTTCTCTGGTCATCTACTACTTTCCATTAGAAGTATCAAAGTGATTGGTATTAGAAGTTTTTATTGCATATTATATATAATAAAAGGCAAGAAGATAAAGGGAAAATAAAACCATAAGCAATACTTAATATATAAATTGTTAGTGGGATATCTAAAATGCTATGTAGGTGAATCTTCAAAGGTTTTTCATTTGTAAGTTTGTAAAGGTAATATACCAATTCCTCCTGGATACATAGCCTTGAGACTAAAAGAATTATCAGCCTTATTTTAGAGAGGCAGACAGGTGAGGGAGGAGATTTAGACAACACTTGCAGGAATTTCTTAATATTTTCTTATTAAACTATAAAAGTTAGCGGATTCCTAAATAGAGTAGAGGTGGTATAATTTCTGTAGGATGCCCATATCATAAAGGATTTTACTGATAATATCATTTCCAGGTCCATCTGATTCTCCTTGTTTCTTTCTGTCCCATCAGAACCTGCAGAGGGGCCCACTCTGGGCTCCTTCTGTTAAACAATGCCATCCTGTTGCACCCAACAGTTGGACCTTCTCTGTGGGATCACCTGCCCCATGGAAGAACACTGAAAATCCAAAAATCTGATAGCCTTTCATAAATCATTGAGCACCTGGCTAGACCTTCAGATGTTTGGGTCAGAGGATGACATGAGCCAGTGATGGCTAACCTTTTCTGGACCAAATGCCCAAAGCACTTGCATGTCCAAGTCCCCAAAATGCAATGTGCATGGGCCTCCCATGCATGCACCCTGCTCCCATGTATGTTCCCCCTTCACACTCCCCCACACATGCATCCCCCTGCATACACCCCACCCTCTGCAGAAGTGTGTGCGTCCCCCTGTGCATGCGCGGCAGAGACCCCAAGCCCAGCTGGCAGGAGGCGTTTGCACATGCGCAGCAGAGCTGAACTGGGGTGACGGCTCGCATGCCCACAGAGAGGGCGCTGCGTGCCACCTGTGGCATGCTTGCCATAGGTTCACCATCACAAATATGAGCTATATTGAACAAAGTTTAATTTTATCAATTGGGATTATTATTATTTGAAAGTTGGATGCTGTAGTTTGGATTGTTGCTTTAATTTTGTACACGCCTAGAGATGGGCAGCCATGCTAATAATTTAAATTTTAAAAAACAGTTAACATTATGTTTCACAATATAAAATCTAGAAAATGAGTGATGAGGGTTTTTTTAACATAGTTTTAGTAGAATATAATCAGTATAGCTCCATATTTTCCAAAGTGATTATCAGTATGTGTTCATGAGTTTCCATGAGACTCTCAAGACTTACAATTTTTTGGTGTATTTGAACCAAAATGTGTTGCGTTATGGCAAACGATTCAGCAATTAAACAGCTGCTTATATGAATCACACATATTCTACGATTTATATTCAATTGATATCTAATATTTTATTGGAAAAGCAACATTAGCAAAGGTAGACCAAAAGCCAATCTGTCTGAATTGTCCCACTGGGGGCAACTGTGTGCCCTTATTTCTCATAAGCTAGGTGCAATAGAAGTGACAGGGTGAAGTTTGACTAAGTAAGCAATTGCTTCAAAACAAAATGCATGTGTTGACATTCAAGAACACCACCTCCAAGCTGAAATGACCCCACATCTTTGGACTACAATTGCCATCATCCCTGTTCACTGCAGAAACTGGAAGACCATGTTTAACTTTTGATTGCAGGAGTCTGAATTCAATGTTATTCTTTGAGCTTGGACCTCTTTGAGATTCCAGTTGAATAAGGATAGCTTTTGCTTCTTGCATAGAGGGGATAAAATGCATAGGAAGAGATTAGCCTAGCATTTAGTCAGGACAGGATTTTTTTCCTTCATAGAGACTATCCAATAGAAAGAAGAAAGAAAGAATTATGGCTCAATAGCAATAGCAATAGCAATAGCAATAGCAGTGGACTTATATACCGCTTCATAGGCCTTTCAGGCCTCTCTAAGCGGTTTACAGAGAGTCAGCATATTGCCCCCAACAATCTGGGTCCTCATTTTACCCACCTCGGAAGGATGGAAGGCTGAGTCAACCCTGAGCCGGTGAGATTTGAACCGCTGACCTGCTGATCTAGCAGTAGCCTGCAGTGCTGCATTTAACCACTGCGCCACCTTGGCTCTTGGTTCTCAATAACAGAAATTCCTAGATTTACCCATGCTGACATTTCCAGCTATAGTGAAACCATTTGAAACCCAGAAGTACTGATTAAAACAAAACAAAACAGGCTATGCAAAATAATGCTAGGTTGATAAATGACTTGACTTCTCATAAAATAACTTCTTAATTCTCTGTATCCTGGGATTGGGGCATTTGCATTCCCATATACATATTGGACTAATAGAGAGCAGCCAAGCTTCTTTTTGCTATTTATCTTTCCTGAGTTTTGCTTTGCTACAAACGAAGATTATAAAGTGACTGAATAATCTCTTTCTTTTCCCTACCCCCCCTGATGCATGTGATTTAACTAGAGAATAAAGGGTTAGCTAGCTGAATCAGAATGAGCTCACATTTCTTTAGCATAGCTTGTTATGGATTTCTGGCAGAGATGGGTTCCTACCAGTTCGGACCGGTTCGGCTGAACCGGTAGTGGTTTGGCGACCTGGGTTGCTGGAACCCGCAGCGACCCAGGCCTGCCACGCCCCTGAACCGGTTCTCTTTGCCATTTTGATTTTTGGTTCTGTGCATGCGCAGAACCATTGTAATTACACGAATTTAATTGTTTCCTTTTTTAAATATTTTGCGCATGCATATACATATTTTTGTGCAAATGCGCATGCAATGACATGCGTGTTTGGCGTGCACGTGAGCAAAGAGAGAGCGCACATGCAAGACGTTTGCGCACACTGAACCAGCAGTCATGCTGGGAGCAACCCACCCCTGATTTCTGGCCTACTTTAGGTCAGCAGTTTGCAGCAACACTTGATTGGCCATTGGAAAAGAGAAAGAACATGAAGCCTTCCCCCATCTTCACATGTGCTGCTTTAAACTTACAAGAATTCTCAAGTCTCCTGGCCATTGTTTTTAATGGGAATTCCATTGCATTTGATGGAAATCAGGTTGAGATGAATTGGACTAGATTGTCTCTGCAAAATTAAAACACCTTGGAGTAAGATGTCAAGACAAAGTAGCCTGTTTCCCTGGGATTTTGACATTCATCTGAGTTCACCAACCAAGTTTTCTTTTTAAAAGAGTCTGTAGTAATAGACAAGGATGTCCCTTGTCCCCATTGCTATTTATTTTAGCTGTGGAAATATTGAACAGAGATATAAGCCATGACGTCCTAAGAACCAAGAATAGCATATAAAGTTACTTTAGAATAGTTTCCTTTATTGTTCTTCATTTTCCAACCTCAGAAGAATGGAAGGCTGAGTCAACTTTGAGCCCTGTTAGGATTGAACTCCAGGCTATGGGTAGAATTTACCTTCAATACTGCAGTTTAATCACTGTGTGACCAGGGCATTTGTTGTTGACCTCATGATAGTTTTGGAAGACTCTCTGAAAGGAACAAAAATATGAATCCATGTGGATTCTGGAGAGTTGTCTTGTTTTGAAAATAATAAATAAAAGACAAAAATATTAAGAAAGAATGAAAAAATGGAAAGCAAATGGAACTGATAGAAAAAATGGTTTTAAGATTGAAAGAAAAATGAAACACTTGGGTATCTATGACTAGTATGAACTGTATGTTATACCAGAATAGGTATATTAAAACTAAAACTTTTTCTTGCTGAAATTAATTGACAGTCAGTTAGAAAAGAGCCATGGAAGATTATTTTTATATATGATTACTGCTGTGATATTATTTATACACACAAAAGTAGAAAAACCCAAAATACCTACAACAGAGGAATGGTTGCTAAAGATAACAAAACTAGGAGAGATAGCAAAATTAACAAGTTTGATTAGAGAAAGACAAACAATTATGTTTATCATCGACTGGAAACCTCTTATGGGCTTTTTACTGAAAAAAAGAGAAATGTGATTTATATTTTTGAAGATCAGAAAAGGTAGTTTATGGAAAGAAGGAAATTTTGATATAAACTTGGAGGGTAAAATATAACTAGCAAAAAGATCAGGAGCCACCTCTTTATATTCTTTTTCTTTTCTGTTTTTTTCTTGTTCTATTTTCTTTCTTATTTATTCACATATTTTTATTCTTTGTTATTTTCTTTGTTTCTTTTCTAATATTTGTACTATTTTTATCTTACTAAAATGTCATCAAAACAATTATATTTAAAAATGGAAGACTCTCTACATAATGCCTTGTTTGTTTATAGGAATGCTGTCTGGCTTAACCAAACAGATAGGAATGCAAATTGCTCCAAACTATTTTCCCTCATACCTTTTCAATGTTCTTTAGCAAAGGAAAAAAGAAAAAAGAGCTAGATAGATCTCATGTCTCTAGCATTCTTTTTCAGCTAGATTGTTGCAAACATCTGCATGGGTCATTCAAAAATGAAATATGATTTCATACCTTACTCATGTAACACTCTATCAAAGAGGGAGGAATTTCATGAAAACCTTCACTGAAGTAAGTATTATTTTGCTCAGGCATTTCTCTGTTGGTTTCAATTAGAATCTTGGCATACACCAAACTCTGTTTTGTAGTTCAGTTAGTAAATTGCTAACACTCCGGTTCTAAATGCACTGAGGAAATCTAGACAGACTGTCTGGTCAATCTATGCTGTATATGATTTCAGTCAGAACCAACTTACATGCTTGGTGGATTTTCACTTGGCTAATCTTTTATGTTGTCACCGCTTGATCATCACATTGTAATGCATTACAATAAACAGACAAGGTCTAAATAGAAGAAGAGTCATAACTCCCTGCTCTTTCTTCCCATGCAACATTTCCACTGATTGGTTCTTCACCACTACATTCCCAGGATGTCATTTTTCGTAGACAGTCAAGGTAATCCTTTTCTAGCTCAGCAGCAGCAGACCTCAGCAATAACTGATACTACACAGAGGTTGGAGGCCAGGCTATTTTACTCCTTGAAGGAACCATCGTCTCATCCTGCCTTTCCTGCTTGAAGGATGCTTTCTCTTTTAAATGGACAACTTTAAATAGCAATTTCTTTTTCTTTTTTTAAAAATATTTTATTGAAAAGTTTTTTTTAAAAGACAAAAAATATTTTTTGCAATTTTTTCTATACAACATTTCCACCTTGATATACATCCATTGTAAATATACTCCCTCCCCTTATTTCAGTTTCTCTTTGTCTATACATATGATACTAGTATATACCATCCTTAATTTACAATCCTTCTTTAAATAATCCTTATTTATACATGTTTGTTCATCTCTATCTATACATTGTTAATTTCTAACTCCTGTGTCCTCTTCATTTAGTCTTTCCTTAAACTTTACACCTGTCCTCTAGCCATTTGTACCACTCATTCCATACCATGTTTCCTCCTTTTCTTTTATTTCTTTTGTAAATTTGTCAATCTCTGCACACTCTAACACTTTCATTATAACATCATCAATAATCAGCAACTTCTTTGTAGTTTCAAACTCTGCTTGATTTTTCCCATAAAAAAAATACAACAGCTAATCTAACCATCCCATTCCTCTCCATTTCCTCTCTCCTTTCCCAATAAATCAAGGGTTTATTGCAAAAATGTGTAGAGTAAGTAGTACAGTATGCAAAAGGATCAGTACTTCTTTAGAAATGTAGTTCTGACGTTTAGATTTTTGAGTGTACAGGTAGAAATTTAGTGGTTATGAATTACCTGAGTGATAAACAAAATCTGCCCTATTTTGCAGAGCCACAATATGGACACTGTCCCTTGAGTTGACAAAAGAACGTCAATCTTCATTTTGCGAAAACATGGCTCTATGGCCTTGCTTGGGGCGTACAGAGAAACACGCAGCCATGGGGGCTGGTTGGCACCTTGAAAACACTCTAATTGTCTTTAAATTAATTTTTGACATTGCTTGCCTCTTTTTAAAGTCTATGCACTGTTTTCACATTTTCAACGTTTTATTTGTACCCTGCCCAGAGTTGTGAGCACTTTTAAAATTTGATAAATAAATAATAATTTTCCTTTTAAGGATGACTGTCTAATAAATAAGAATGAGACCTTTTTCTCAAGATTCACAGCATCGGTGTTCAGAACCAATAAATACGTGTGTGCAATGCTGTTTTTTCTACCTAAAAGTGTCAGTGTGAAGGATATTTCTTTTTCTACGTATTTCCGTTATTGCAAGAATTACTGCATTATTAAAAGCTGCCATGAGCAGAAGCATGCTATGATTTGATCAAAGATCAGAGATGGTAATACTTCCTAAGAAAAGACTGGGAAATTGGAGGAAAAAGCTGGCCAGCCAACAGATGGAAAGAGCAGCAGGAGAGGAAACATTAGCATTCTGTGAGTCAACTTGGCAACAGCAAGTTAACACAGGTAAAGTCAATGAATCAACAGGCAACAGAAGGGAATCAGGCCTTCCAACTGCACCTGACTTTAGCTTCAATTAGTGCAATTTAGTGCTCCTTTTCCCATTTAGACACAGCATCAATTCACATAATCAATCAAGAGATTAGGTTTGGCATTCCTACATGACAGAACTGTAGCAAGCCAATGGTAGTATGTGTTCACTACCATAGCTAGCATTTTCTTATTGTGTCAACTCATCACCCGATAAAAGATGGCCGACCTGGAGCACATTATGGAAGCATGATACAGACACTTGGCAATGACTTCACATGCAGGCAATCACATAATAGCCACAGCTTAATCGTGTTGGTTGTAGTTTTAAGGCCAAAAGAAGCAGATAAACCATATCAGCACAACTGAAAATTTGTCCTGGATTTCTATATTTTATTAACTATCAGCTAATATTCTTTCTCTTGGGATGCTTGAGTTAGTGAAGTAATAAAGCATTTGGGTTACCTACATCTGGATCCTTGGTACCAGCAAACATTTGTATTGTGGATATTTATTTTTTTTAAGTAGAAAAGGACAAGGAAAATGCTGTGCTGTTCACTGCATTTAATTTCTCAGGATACTCTAATACCATCAATGAAGGATTTCTTTTTTGGATAGGGTTCAATTCTTCCTGCAAGGTTTATTTAAAAAGGATATCACTGCTTAATGGCATGAAAATCATCTGTTCTCCAACTTCTTTGGTGTGTTTCTCTTATCCTCATAAAGACATTAAATAAAGTTATCTGGAGTCAGGTTATAAACCAAATCTCTTTTGGTAAATCAGATTTTTAAAATCTGATGTATTTATCTTTATTTATGTCATTTTCACATTTCTGAACCATTTATCTCCCTGAAAGAGAACTTAGTCCATATGATGGAAATATTGCATTGACGTCTGAAATTAAAGAAATAAATGTGATAGCCACAAATCTATAGCACACTTGGGATCAAATAGGTGGGTGGATAGATTACATCCATTTTAAGATGTCATCAATGTTGTTGCAGGACAGAGTCAAAACAAGGAAAATGGTAGCTGAAGAACTTTGATCAAATCCCTGCCCCTTTAAATATTGATGCAAGATCAATCCCGAAACAAAATAGGCAAAGTTTGCATTTTTAATTATTTTTATTTATTTATTTAGTCACTCGTGTACAAGATAACAGAAATAAGAATAAACATGAATAAGAACACAGGAAATGAGTACAAATAAATGGGGACAATAGGAAGGGGACATTAGGCACTTATGCACATTCCTACTGACCTCTTAGGAATAGGGTGAGGTCAAGAGTAGACAGTTTAAGGTTAAAGTTATGGTAACAACATAGTTGGGTAGTGCATTCCAGGCACTGACCACTCTGTTACTGAAGTCGTATTTTCTGCAATCGAGTTTGGAGCGGTTTACCTTGAGTTTGATCTGTTGTGTGTTCATGTATTATTGCAGTTGAAGCTGAATCTTGCCACTTGAATATCCCCCATCTTTCCAAAGATTCAGTCTGTTCTGTGGAGGTTTCCCCCTTCAGAGTCTTGTCAATCACTCAATCAACCAATCAATCTATCTTTATTAGCATCACAGGCCAGCAAAAAGAGTCTTCTTTTCAGTGTTAATGTGTTTATGGGACTTTGACTTTTGAAGCTCAAGTCCCTTTGACCAGTTCATTCCATTATGGCAATCTGTATTTTTAAAATAGTCTGCATGACAATTTTCATATTGATGGGGACTATATTTTATCTCTACATTTAATTATTTGCACATTTTTGTGTGCATACCTCAATATGTTTGCTTTAAAATGCATTTTAATCTATTAGTTAGCCAAAATTGTGCCACAACTTTAATTATGCCAAGCTGTGCCTGGCTTGATACATTGGACCAGAAAAATAGACAATTCTTCAAATCCCTTATGCAACCCTCAATAAATTGCATATATCTAAATAGGTATAGATTAGATTTCAGCAAATGGTACCCAACATCAGCTCTGCTTATGTATTTTGGAGTTACCTACAGCATTAATACATTATGTTAATCACTGTTCATCAGCCACTTGTGACGTAATAAGTTTCTTGTTCATGCAGACCCTTGTTGAGAAATAATGCATTTTGATTGATAAATTGAGAAGTATTGAAGCCTCTGCTGCCATGGAAATGAGGAGAGCATTTTAAAAATGTAAAAAATAAAAAACAAAACAAAACCAGCTAAATAGCAGGCCACAATTGCCAGCGGAGGAGATAGTCTTACTGGGAAATAGCTAGATAATTGTGCAGTTAAGTAGCAATCGAATGATTACTGTGTGAAAGCCATCTTCAGAAAAGATTTGCAATGCTTTCATTTCGTGAAGTGTACCTTGATTAAAAATAGACCAGAAGAATGAAGGCTGGTGGGTTTTTTTTTTCTGATCATGACACTGTATTTCACTGTTGATCTGATAAAGGAAATAGTGTAAACATGAAAGGTGGATGTTTGTTTATTTTTTCATCATAGCAGTAGAAGATGGAAATGTGTAGACATTTAGTAAGGAGGGACAGTGGCATTCTGATAAATGTGGAATTGTTTATTCAGAATCAATCTCAGTGGTAACCATTACTGTAACCTCACTTTGAAATACTCAAAGGAAAGGCGAAAAGGAGAGAGAAAAATGAAAATAGCAAAATGTGTTTGCTTTCTCTCCACTGTTTTTTAGCATGCCTCAGAATGGATGAATTTATCTGAACAGATATTAATGTGTTCTTGGGTCTATTTGTTGATTAAAGAATAAGCTAATGTTGAGTTTATAATTTCACAGATACTGGAAGTGAGCTATTGCACCTAATGTTTCCATTAGTAACAATGCAGACATTATCCTTCTATTCTGCAGAAATGTTATAACCAAGAAAGAAATGTTTATAATCCATAAGCCAAGGTTAATGTACTAAGGGTATAAGATCAAGCATTTAAATCAGGCAATTTTGAGTAATTAGCATTGCACCACTGACACCAATTTAGACAGTTTGTGTAGAGTATGACCATCACTTGATGATCATAACATCTCATGCAAATATAATTTAGAACATTAAGTAACTAACCTCTGGACACAAAAACCTTCTCTTCCAAGTGTAATGATGTTTGCATTCATGACAAAAAGTTGTTAATAATTTATTATCAGAAGCAAAACAACTTATTTTGTCTTTAATGTTTTTTTTTTTAAAACGATGGGACTATTTTCGTGGAAATGTTTCAGAAATAATTCAGCTTGAGGCAGACTTCAGGGATAGGATATTTTTAGGCAGAACATCCAGGTATTTATAAAAAGTGTGTGCAACTGGAAATATCATTTTATAATAGAGCACGGTAGTTGAATGTAAATACAGCCAGGCTATGACTTTATGGATTATTGTCTAATATTGTTCCTTATTCAGAGAATTTATTTTGCAAACACTCATTAAAAGGAAAATATATCAAAATGAATTTGAGTAAGAAAGGAATCCAACACAGAAGAAGGTTCAATGTAAAAAATTATTCTGTGATGTGAGGGTAGCCAAGAAAAAAAGTTTTTTCTTCAGGATGGCATCAGGCATTGATGATGCCACAAGCTATACATTGTGCTCATCTGCTTTTCTACTGACTGCAAGATAGCATTTTGAAGTGGCCGTAGCCTCAAAGACATCAAGGACTCTGCCAGAGGTTCTTCACTCTTCCACCTAGTGATATTGTTTTGTTACTTGATATTATGATGTATTCCGATGTGGCCAGTCGGTTAATCAATAAGCCAGTTACTTATTTACTGAAGTGATCGGTTCTGTTTGGAGAATAGATACTTGATTGTATGTGATTTAGGCTACGGAGGTTATTCTTCATGTACCATAAAAGACTGCAGATAATTAGAACAATGTAAATTCAGAGAAATAAAACAATGGTTATAAGCATAACTCAAAAATATCCCTAATTAAGACAGCCATGGAGTAACTATAATAAATAATGAACTCTAATGGTTTAACAGTATTTAGCAACTCATCTTCAGAGGCTCTATCAACTAAAAAAGGAAGACAATATTTTCCTTTTCTGAATTATCTGGCCTGTTGTTTAGAAGGGACATTATTAGGTTAGTCTGCCATAAAAAGGGCAGTACAAAGCATGTGTGATATAGTCTTTATTTGCTCTGGTAGTCAGGCAGAAGTATAGATGCTTTTGTAAAGGAATATTACTTTCAGATACATAAAAAAAATCAGACCATTAAATCCGGCAAGGGTAATAATAAACTAATAAGAGTAGTAAATTGAAATGTTTCTATGTAGAGCTTGTCTTGAAAAGCACCTGGAAACTTCAGTTGGGAAGGTTGCAGCAGCTAGGCTACTAATCAGAGCAACAAATTAAGATAACGTGAGTGTGTGTGTATGTGTGCATGTATACAGTGTGTATGTTTTTGTAGATTTAACTTTTCAGGTGGTCTAGCTGACAAAGACCACATGAAAACTGAATTACACATTCTCACAAACATAATAATCTCCAACGGATTCCAAAGAAAAATAATTACCAACCTAATCCAAAGGGAGACTCCCCGAAAAAACTGAGACACAGAACAGGACAACGGCATCACCCTCCTCCCTTACATCAAAAACACCACAGAAAAAATCAGCAAAATTCTCCACAAACAGAATATCAAGAAGGCTTCAACACTGACCAAAAAATAGCCAACATCTTAAGAAACCCCAAAGACAAAATCCAGCTAGAAAACCAAGTAGTCTACAAAATACCATGCAAAATCTGCCCTGCAACATACATAGGACAAATGAACAGGAGAATAAATGCATGCATCGCAGGACACAAAAACGCAGTAAGAAAAAAAGAAAAAACTTTCTCTCTTTTCCAGCACCTTAAAGCTACAGGACATGAAATTAATTTTGAAGAAACCAGGTTAATCTCCAAAACTGAACATTTCAACAAAAGAATAATTATGGAAGCTATTGAAATAGAGAAACACCCTCACAACATGAATAAACATATCGATACCTCCCGCCTACCAGACATCTGGAAAACAGCCCTAGTCAACAAACAAGCCCCACCCACCACCGAGGCCATTACAACATGAAACAACAATGGACACACAGCCATCACCAATCAGCACCAATCTACCAATCATGATACAACCACACAACCAATCATTCCACTTACTGAAACAAAGCCAGCACTCCACGCACCCCCACCAGCTCCGATCACACTTTAAGCCCAAAACTCAGCCTGAAGATGGCGAGTGAGACCTCGCTGAAACGTTGCCAAGACAATCTCAATCTTACATGGGAAAAGACCTGAAAAAAAAGACCCTGTGTATACACACACACACACACACACACACACACACACACACACACACACACACACACACACACATATATATATATATATATATATATATATATAGTTTATGTTCATATTTTGTTTCTTCTACTCTGCTGTGATCTTTTGGTGGATAAACATTGTAAGCACAAGCTAATAAATAAATAATGGAATAGTATGATGAAAATAATAATAAAAATGGCTATACAAGTAGAATCAGGCTTGATTACCAATGGCTGGAATTCCTAGGGGCAAGATACAGCTTTCATTAGCATCCCAATGGTAGCCCTGAGAGCATCCATTTATTTCATCCATCTCCACTAATGGTTGTCATTCACTCCCGCAGCGTGAGAAAGAAATAAAGTGCTCAACCTGCTTTCATTGCTTGCACTGAGGACAAAACACATCCTCCAGCATTTTTCTATGAGCATTTTAAAAAAAACGGTGCATATGTTTATGTAGATCATGTTGTGCACTCAAATGTTTCCTAGCAAAATTGCTCTCTGTATCCAGGTCACAAATGACAGTTCTTTTGCTACCATATAATAAAATGAGGCAAGATGATTAGGCATAGCAGTCATTCAAGTCAACCGTTTTCAAATATGTTGAGAATTTTGAGACCAATAACTATTTCAGTCTGCTTCTCTTAAGAGATAGTTAGGGCCAAAGTGCCGACAGTATTTTTATTGTGCCAGGAGAGATGCTACTTTTTGCTTGTAATTAGTGTTGATTATTTTCTAATGATTGTTAGACTGGAGTGGAGAAGATTGCAGTAAGGTCATACCAAAAGCCTTTGGAATTTGGGACAAAGCTGTTTTATTGGATGTACTTATAATTTGTATGTAGAGAGTTCACACAACTCTCAGCGTCATATTATTCCACTTTTAGGAAAACCAGCTTTGGTTTCTGTTTGGGATTTGCTTATACTGAAAACGATAGCAAAAATGATCATTGATTGATTGATTTTGCACCATCAAGTCATTGTACATTCCTACTGACCACATAGATTTTCTCCCTGATTAAACAAACATGGCTGATAAAAAAATATGGGGTAAAATTATGTTGGTGATTAGAGAAAAGTGCATCACATACAGGTAATCCTTGTCTTACAACTAGAAGCTATTTACAACTTGGTTTTGATGCTCCAACTAACCTCGCTAAAGCAGTGGTGAAATTCATTTTTTTTTACTACCTGTTCTGTGGGTGTGGCTTGGTGTGTGTGGCAGGGAAGAATAATGCAAAATCTCAATTCACACCCCACTCTGGGGCTAACCAGACGTGGTATTTGCCGGTTCTCCAAACTACTCAAAATTTCCGCTTCCAGTTTTCTAGAACCCATCTGAACCTGTTGAATTTCACCCCTGCCCTACAGTCACATGACCACATTTTACGCGCTCTGTGACTGGCCCATATTTATTTGCAGTGCTCTGAGGTCATGCGACCATGATTTATGGCAGTTTTGTTAGAAACCAATATTTACTTCTGATTTTTTTACAAAATCTGGCCTATAATGAACATGGGTTCACTTAATGACCGCAGTGGTGGTTAATGATTGTGTCATTTGCTTTATGACTGCCATGTAATGAGCACTTAAAAAACATTTAATAAAATTGGCACAAGTCACATGGTGACCTGCTTTAAGATGATCAAGATTTATGACTATAATTGTGGGGCTCAATTATGGTTGTAACTTGAGGACTACCTACATCATAAGGAAGCAAGATAATAGACTTTCAACTATTAAAACAGAATTAATAAATCTAGATATCATCATTTCTGGTTGAACCATTTTGTCTTTTTAAGACTTCTTTTGCAAGTCTTTTTAAATGGCACGACCTTAATTACCTTTCAGCCAAACAGTGAGAATTTACTTTTTATTCTCTCCCTTCCCATTATAAAACCAATGTTGATATTTTAATGTTGATTTTTCTAAATGTCTGATTCAAGGTACAGGAGGGGAGCATGATGGCTTGAGTGGTTGGGATGCTGGGCAGGAGGTTAGTAAGCTCACGTTCGAGACCTGAGACCTGCCATGGAGGGGATTGAGCTCTTGTTCTTCAGCTCTTGCCAGAGGCATGAAAAGAGCTCCCAATTAGATGTCCCCAAGACTCAGTGGTGGGATTTAGCCAGTTCTCACCACTTCGGGAGAACTAGTTGTTAACTTTCTGAGCAGTTTGGTGAACTGGTCATTTGAAGATATCATTAGGACAGAGAACTGGTTGTTAAATTATTTGAATCCCACCACTGGTAACAGTAATGTCACCTGCTAATTCTATCAACCAAGAAGGAATTCTGTGCTTTTGACCTGAGGAGAGGGAGGGAGGGAGGGTGGGAGGGAGAGAGAGAGAGTGGGAGGGAGTAAGGGAGAGAGAGAGAGAGAAGCCAGTTTCTCAAACATTCTATTCTGAAATATATTTATAAAAAAAGTTGCACTACTTAAATACAATATATATTATCATTTAAATTAATTACTTCAGCATGTAATATAAAGAAGAAAACAGAGATGTGGAAGGAAGTCACTTATGCTATGACGTAGCCCACTACAAAAATGCCCAAAGTCCTATTAATATCTAAGAACCGTGGTGGCGTAGTGGTTAGAGTGCAGTACTGCAGGCTACTTCTGCTGATCACCGGTTGCCAACAGTTTGGCAGATCAAATATCGCCGGCTGAAAGTTGACTCAGCCTTCCATCCTTCCAAGGTTGATAAAATGACACAGATTGTTCAGAGCAATATGCTGACTTTGTCAACTGCTTAGAAAAGGCTGTAAGCCGCCTAGAGTCCTACGGGATTGGGCGGCATACAAATTTATTAAATTGCCAAATTTATTAAATTGTAAAGCACTGTGAAGCGGTATTTAAGTCTAAGTGCTATTGCTATCTGACACAATATGGCTCTCTTAGTAAAATTTGGAATATATATTATTTTCAAATTCTACTAATTATCTCCAAGACTGGCACAATTAAGCTGAAATCTATTTTGCATTAACAATGACACAAAGGTCTGGAAACAATTGCCACGACTTGTGTCATTCTAACCTAACAATTTTCATGCATTCTAACAAATCTCACTATTACTTTTCTGTATGGTAGACAGTAGTTCTAGATATGAATAAGCTAGAAGATTTAAATTTTTCATATGTTCTCTTTCCCAGATATCATCTTTTTGGATCCAAACTAAAAACCTGGTGTTCTGTTTATCTTTTGCTAGCCTTTATTTAAGATGTGAGGATCAAAAAAGTAACTGAAGTGTGAAAGTAAAACCTGGTTTATGTTGAAGCTGTGATATTTCGGTACTTTTAAAAGCTATATGAATACTCTGGAGTCTCCAAATCAAAGGATCAGCTGAAATTTTCATGATTTAGAATATGAATGAGAATATAGAAGGCTAGAAGCCCATAAATATGCGTTTTTATTTCTCCTCTTATTTGCTAGTTTGTCTAATCAATGTAGATCCTGCAGAATGAAGCAAAATACAGGTGACATGAATATGATTGCCAACTCTTTCAGAATGTTAAGGAAAAAATAAAGAAGGCAGAACACAGTTGGATTAACAATGTCTTGTACACAGTAGTTTCCTGACAGGGTGTGCTCAATTTTCAAATGATACATAATGAGAGGCACTTAATTTAACTCCAGCCACTGGCTCTTTCCAAGTTTATCCAAATCAGTGCTCCTCTATTGCCTTCTTTAATAAGGGAGCAATCATTTTGGCCTGGTTGCAATTTGAGTATTGGAGAGAATTATAATCAGTGCAGATTCTACTGAAAAATAACAGGTAAATGGAGCTTAAGTTTATGGTTTGTTTTCTACGTGATCCGTCATCACTATCCACTACAAAATTGCAAACAATGTATGACCCGCCACAAAGGTCCTATGCTATGTTGCGAGAGAGCTGCTAAAAAAACAGATTGTGAGAAAAATATCCCAGATATATTTTCTACGTATCAAAGAAATGGTCAAGGAGATTATGGTCAACAGAAAACATCTATTTTATAACACTTGCACAAGTGGATTCCCATGCAAATGAGAATAACTACAAGGTACATAGGCGCACCTTAAATACACAAAATGACGTATTATGTGCGTCATAACTTGGATACAAAAATACAGTTGCGTGCACAAAATACAATATGAAAAGTACATGGAAATTCCCCAAATGTTCCAAAAACATACATGTTCAGAAGCCCCAAAGGACCTCGCTTTCTCAGAACTAAACAATAAGATCATTACCGGCTTCCTACAAAACATGTCCTGTTACTCCCTATTACAAAGGGGGGGATCAGGCTATATCTTATCAGGTCACTGTAACCTTCTGATTATGCTCCAAGCTGTGATTTTCCAGAAAAGCTTGCTTGCTGGTTAGATATTCAAGATGGAGTGTATCAGGTTCCTCATATAACCTCATCCAATTTACCCAAACAATTTGGAGGGGTTTCACCCCTATTCTCACACAGATGGAATATGTAATGAATAAAGAATGTAGAGTTTTTTTAGTTGGTTCAAAAGAGAGTAAGTTCAACACACATCTACTGGAATAACATTGCAGACCAGATCAAGACAGAATTGAAAACAATAGATAGCAGTACATCTATTATCATAACCAGACCACAGGGTATTTCTGAATAAGCAGACTAATTTAAGAAGTTTGCCAATCTTACTTGGTTTAGAAAGAAAACACATTTAAAATATGTAGCAAAAAAATCAATATAGATCAGAGTAAGCTTCAGACTAGTGTGTGTGTGTGTGTGTGTGTTCTTAGCAGAGTTGGATGGGACCTTGTAGGTCATCCAGTCCAACCCCCAGCCCAATCAGGAGATCTTTCACCATTTCTGACAGATGGCAGTCCAGTCTCTTTTTGAAAGTCTCCAGTGATGAAGCTCCCACAACTTCCAAAGGCAAGCTGTTCCATTGGATAATTGTTCTCACTGTCAGAAAATTCCTCCTTATTTCTAGGATGAATCTCTAGTTGATCAGTTTCCATCCATTATTCCTTGTCTGGCTTCAGGTGCTTTGGAAAGTAGGTTGACCAACTCCTCTTTGTGACAGCCCCTCAACTATTGGAGCACTGCTTTCATGTTTCCCTTCTCTTGACTCTGCTAGCCATACCGAGTTCCTGTAACCTTCTTCATATGTTTTAGCCTCCAGTCCCCTAATCTTTGCTGCAAAAGAAAAGTGCAGAGCAAATAGTCTTAACTTCCTTAATTTTGTAAGTAACATTTATATGGAATGGTTAATTAATTCTGCTCCCTATTGCTGCTACACCCTTGGACTCCTTAGTTTGCATTTGGGGTGATAACCTATGATTCTCCAAGTATTTTAGAATTAACTTTGAACAGCAAACAACATAGTAGTGATAGATGAATTACAGCACAGATAATTCTTGACTTACAACCAGAACTGGAACCAGAATTTGTGATGTTAAGGAAGATGGTTGCTAAGGTATCATGCCCAAATTTATGACTTTTTGCTATAGTTATTAAGTGAATCACTGCAGTTTTTAAGTGAATTGTGCTGTCATTAAGTGAATCCAGCTTCCCTCATAGACTCTGCTTCTCAGAAGCAGTTTGGGAAAGTCACAAATGGCAGCTAAATTACATGGGAACCTGCAGTAAATGTAAATAAATGTTGGTTGCCAAAACCCTGAATTTTGATCACATGAGCATGAAGAGGCTGTGATGGTTGTAAGTGTCTGGACCAGTTTAAAGTCACTTCTATTCAGTGCTGCTGTAACTTCAAACCATCACTTAATTAACAGTTGTAAGCTGAGGACCATCTGTATATCACAATGGAAGATGTTCCTGCCTTTTTAAAAAATGTAACCTGACATTCTTATACTAATACAATAAGTACATCTATTTCCCCCTCCTCCTGGTATGCATTAGATTTGTTTTCTATGTAGTACTCCCAAAAGTAAAAAAAAAACTGAAATCCTGAAAACACACCATTAGGTATGGAACATAATTGGAATAGCACAGTACACATGTCGACTTTACAAATGAGGAGCTATGTTTTTCAAATTTCAGACTAAACAGCTTCCATTTGTTCCTTCTTCAAAAGGATGGTGGCAAAAATAAAAATGGAAGGCTAGAAGTCAGAGAGCCTCTTTTGACATTTCAGTCCTTCGATACATATACGGATCGTTATGGTGGGGGCTTTTTTGTTTTTGTTTTGCACTGACAACAAGCTCCTTAAGCATTCAGAAATGTTTCCCCTCCCTTCCTCTTCCCCAGTCCTTTCGGTTTTTTTGGCCATCTCATCCATCACCGACAGACATAAGAGAGATGGGAGCCAGGGGGGAAAAAAATTAAAAGTCTCTGTGTTGCTCTAGGCTTGTTGCTGTGTTCTGCTCAACTCCGTTCATCATTGCAGTGTTTCATTTTTAAATGGTTCACTTACTTGAAAATGGAACTTGGAAGAAACAAAATAAACCAGGGCAAAGAAGAAATAGCTGGGTAAGGAGGAGGAGGAAGGGAAGAGAGTAAAGTTTCATTTTGTGGAGGCATTATCAGAGCTGGCAGCTTAAAAGGCCAGCTGCCCATTCTCATTGCTGTTATTTGGTTTAAATTTATACATAAGTGGGAGGGAAAAGTGACAATTTACTGTATTTGTTCTTATACGTATTATTTTATGGCCTTGGAGTGGGTCCAAACAATCGCTTTAGAAAGTGAAAACTACTGTTCCTGCTTCAAATGGAGGCATAGATTAGTGGTTATTTCTTCATACTAAGTGTCCTTATTTTAGTAATATGGTATTTCGTTTTGTGATGGAAAGGTCAGCCATTTGCTGGAAAAAAATTTCGGTTCATCTTCTTTGTCTAGATATTTTTGAGAGATTCACAGCAAGGGACAAGAGCATCTGCACATTCAACTTCAGTGAGATTTCTCCTCTTTGCATTATCTATAGCTTTGTGTGACTCTGAGTTTCATTCTAAATAAGGGTGCTTTATTTATACCCTTCCAATATCTTAATTGCAACTTATGCTATACAAGAAGTTTATACAGTTGCCTTGAAATATTATTCCTGTTTGAGAAAGAAGTCATTGAATGAAAATCCAACACAACCAAGTATGAGTCATATTCCCATCAGCCACTGAGGCCTAGTCAACATAGCAAAGCAGAGCGGGAGGCAGGGTATGTTATGGTCTCATCTCTAGTGGGACCAAGAAGAAGGCCTTCTCTGTGGTGACTCCCTCCCTGTAGAACATCATCCCCACAGAGATAAGATTGGACCCACTTCGGTGCTGTTTTGAAGATACGGTTTTGCCCACAGACTAGGAGAGCCCTGGTGATGCAGAACCCATTAGGGGGTTTGTTTGATTGTTGTTGTTGGAAAGTTTTGTGTTTGGGGTTTTACTTCAATAAGCATGGAGTCATTGTGAGTGAGCTGAGTGTCCATAATTTTCTCTTAATATTTATTTATTTAGTTTGTCACTCATGTACAAGATATCAGGAATAAGAATAAACATGGGCATAAACATGGGAAATGGGCACCAATAAATGGAGACATTAGGACAGGGACGTTGGTCCACTTATGCCCCTACTGACCTCTTAGGAATGTGGTGAGGTCAAGAATACACACTTTAAAGTTAAAGTTATGGGGGTTTGAGGATGTAACAACAGAGTCAGATAATGCATTCCAGTCATATTTTCTACAATCGAGTTTGGAGAAGTTTACCTTGAGTTTGTATCTGTAGTGTGCTCGTGCAGAAGTAGTTGTTGACAGGTAGCATGTCGTAGCAAATAATTTTGTGTACTATGCTTAGGTCAGACTGTAGGCGGAGTAGTTCTAGGTTGTCCAAGCCCAAAAGTTCGAGTCTGGTGGCACAATAAATAAACAAACAAACAAATGGACTGGGGCCACAAAGTTCTCCGCTAAAATTACAAATGTAGAATCTGAGAGGGAAAGTGTTTCATTTCATGAAAAGACATACATGTTCTAGCAAGTGGGAAAACAATTTAGTTAGAAATGAAACGAAACAATATAGACGATCCTTCCCAGTATAATGCAGCTTAAATGTTGGAACCTGATTCTGAATGTTTCGTGCTTATCCAATGGAGTGAGGGGAAAATGATTTTACTTAAGTCTGGTAAAAACAGACACTGGATTTACTTACTTCCTCTCTTAAATACTTTAGGAAGTGGATTCTTCTTTATTTTCTACATCTTACAAACCTCTTGAAAAGCAAGTTTCTTCATACCAGGATAATTTCCTTCTACTCTGCATGACAGAAGTTTATGTAAGTTTAAGGACTTAAACAAAAAACGTTTATTTTTGGAAAACAGCAAAAGCAGACTAGAATATTGATTTTGGAAATTTAAAGGGCTAGGTGGGCTTGAAATAATATTTACTGAATATTGAAGACTGAAATTAACTGAATCCTCCCATGAGAAACGTTATTGATTGGAAGATAAACATATGATAAGAGGAGGCATTTACCAAAGGGAACTAGAGAGAACTAATAATTTCAGTTGAAGAAGAGACCCATTAATACAATGGAACAAAGCTATTTGACTATAGAAAGAAATTAAGGCTGTTTGGAAACAATTACTTAAAAGATTGTCTGATACTCCAAAGATGGAATTAACAGAGGACATAGAAGAAGAATATATTTTACTGGATAAATAAATACTGAGCCTGATTTGATTTTAGATTTGAAAATGTTTTAAAAATCCCAGTTTACAAGAGTGATATGGAAAAAGTTGCGGATTTGAAAATGGATTTTAAAACGTTGGACTACAAGAATGATATGGAAAAAGATGCCACAATTACTTTACATTTGAAACTGGCTGATGTTTTAATAACTAAAGTGGACTTACAAATAAAAGATCAGAATAATGATCTGGAAAGTGTTCTTATCTTGGATTTACAGAGGAGATATGCTGTGGTGGGATCCTGCTGGTTTAACAACTGGTTGGGTGATTGTGTGCTTTGCACACACACACTCTCTGCGCACATGCACAGTTTCAACAAAACGTACCTTTCACGTTACTTCTGGGGAGTAACACAATTAAGGCGCGGCAATCTGTTTTGCCATGTGAATCAGCTTAGAGGATACAGGTAAGTAAAGTGCAGAGGTGAGTGGGCAGGCCCATCTGATCATCAGAGCAAACCGGTTCGCTCTCCAGCTGATCGTCGGAGCTACTGTTTTGCCCGAACCAGTCTGAAGTGGCTGAACCCCACCCCTGGATATGTTAAACTACAGAAGTTGTTCTGTAGGATATACAAAGGATAATAATATACTAAATAATATACTAAAGGATATATAAAAAATAAGAAGAAGAAACTAACTTGCAGGACATTATGTAACGGGATTAAAGATCAAGCTTTTAAAAAGAAAGTGGGACCAATATAAAGTGACTTTATTTGACCAGAGTTATGTAGTGGTTTTTGTATCTGCTCTTAATTGTTTTAGCCATCAGTCTTCCATCCTCCACTGCTTCCTCTGAAGTCCTATATCACTCATATTTCTGGCTCACAGGACAAATTGCCTGATGAACTCTCTTGTGAGCCAGGATGTGATATACAGTCTTAAAACCAAATACATTTGCTCCCTCCATCAGAAAAAAAAACCCTAAAAGGCTGGAGGATGGGTGGTAAGCAGTAGATCTCTTGGATCAAGTAAAATTTCAGCAATGAGACCAATATGTTAGGACTGATGGATAACCTCCAGGAAGATCCAAAAAAAGAATCCACTCTTTATGACTGAATGGTTTCCCAATGGGACATTTATATGTACATGTTTCCTATCATGGAAGAAATTGTGCAACTTTGCCATAAGAATGTGATTGCAGGGAATTGTTATCTCTTTAAAAAGTTGCATCTGGTACTCAGTTCTGGTGATCAAAGATGAGTTCTGATGTTAAGGATTATGTGTCATCCTGTCATGTCTGTCTCCAGGCTACAGCAGTCACTGCAAACCTGTCTAATTTATTCCAACCATTCTCTCCTTCTGCAACTCATGATTGCAGGCATCTGACGACACCATTTGGCTGGGAAAGAATAGGGCTGAGACCTGGGTGGCCCTCTGGTGCATCCTGGGAGATGGATCTCTTGTCATCTTCCCAAAGTTATAGTCATGCGAGGATCATCAGAAGTCTAGACAGAGCAGTGACTGAATAAATTTTTGAAGACCTCCTATTGGCCAGCTGGAGGGAAAACAAGTTTCAAGTGAGTTTTTCTTTTAAAAAAATCTATTTACTGTGTTTTAATGTATTTAGATGGTTCAATGTAAATCACCCAGAACCATTGGTGCTGTAGAATTGAAGTATTGCTATAAGGAAATTTCCAGGTTTTCCATTAATCATGTATAGAGTACGTTATCCTTCTAAGTGATTAATCTCAGTCAGATCCAGCTTCAGATCAAGAGCTGTAAGCCTATAGCAGTTAACTTGCTTACTCTACCTGTATACGTTCTCTTTCTTCTCTTTTCTTTTTAAAAGAAGAATTCATGCTCTGCCTCAGTTCCATTTTGAATACACAATTGTTGGAAGAAATATCCATCTGGGTTCAGTTCCAAGCTGGAAGAAAAACGCTGGAAACAACATGGAGGGTGATTAGAAAGCAATGTTTATTGATGAAGCAGAATCGCATGTGATTCTGGGCAGCTGACAAAATGGAGTTGAGTGTGGGTGGGTTTTTATACTTTCTTTCGGCTTTGTATTTGAGCTTCCTGTTCCTGTGCAAGAACATGTTCTTTAATATTCTATTGGCTGTTGTCAGATTCCTAGGGGGTCATGTAGGGGTTATGTAGGGGTCATAGCTGGTTCTATGGGCAAAAGAGGAAATGCAAATCTTAGGTGCTTGTCTGAGCTAATCTGATCAACGTATGGCTTATTGTTTATCTGAGCTCCCAGCAGTGGTGGGATGCTGCTGATTTAATAACCAGTTCAGTGAGTGTGTGCTTTGCGCACATGTGTGTTTTGGGCTTGTGTGCAGTGCTGACAATGGAGCATTTAGAAGCTTACCTGCTTGCCTTCCAAGTCAACAATGGTAAGTAAAACAACTGGGGGGGGGGGAATCAGCTGTGCCACACAATTGAGATGAGCTACATGAGATAAAGGACAGGATAGAGCAGGGGTAGGTAGGTGGGCCCAGCTGATAATCGGAGCTACCAGTTTGTCCGAACTAATAGAACCCCACCCCTGGCTCCCAGGTTTTTGTGACTTTGAAGTTTGGGTGGCAATGAAGGAGCTTGTGTTCTGAAAGAGTGCTGAGCAATTCCTATTGTGGCTAATGGGTTTTATTCTATGTTGGATCTTGGGTGAGGGGATGCTTCTAATCCTATCACTCTGCTTTTGTTAGCTTTAAAAGTTTGCTGCAAGCAGTTTTGAAATATCCTGTCTTGAATGGATTTCCACCTGCAGTATTTGCTTTGCTTATGAATAGATCCATCTAGATAGTTGGCTTCTTCTTTCAATAAGCTGTTTATCTCTTAATTGCTGGCATCTGCTGCAGGCTATCAAGAAAGACTTGGGGGTTGCTTCCTGCGTCTAAAAACATGTTTCTCTATTTCTCATTTAGGGAAATATAATATTCTGCCTTTAATATCACTCAAAATATCTCATTCTTCCAGAAAGTGTGGGACTACCCACACAACTTATACTATAACATCAATCCTTAAACCAGTAGTGGGATTCAAATTTTTTTTACTACTGGTTCTGTGGGCATGGCTTGGTGGGCGTGGCATGGCTTGGCTGGCGTGGCAGGGAAAGGATACTGTAAAATCTCCATTCCCGGCCTACTACAGGGGAAGGCTACTGCAAAATCCCCATTTCCTCTGGATCAGCTTTGACTCAGGAGGCAGAGAATAGATGGGGACAGGGTCAGTCAGGGGTGGTATTTACCAGTTTTCCGAGTTAGTCAAAATTTCCGCTACCTACCAGTTCTCCAGAACTGGTCAGAACCTGCTGAATACCATCTCTGCCTTAAATTGTGAGGCCCATAGTCATTAAATACTAAAATGCAAACAAGTAGTAATGCAAAAGGATTTGCTGCATTAATTGGGTAAAATAGCTATGAAGGATTAATTACGTGTTTCCGACAAAAACCCACTGCTGCTCCACAGAATCTAGCCCCCACATGCTGTAATCACAGTCTCTTCATCCTTAGGCAGCCACTGGAGATTAGTAGTGCTGGAACATCTAGGATATCTATTGATTATTGGGAGGGTATGTTTTTTCGAATATCTCTATAAGAAGAGCATTGAAGGAGTATTTTTCCAATGGTCTTCATCTCTCTTGAGCCACAGGGACAATGTGGTTCAATCAATGCTATCTTTTTATATTTGCTGTGCAGGACGGCCGATGGAAGCATATAGGGCATTACTGATAGCACATGGCAATGTATTTCCAACATGCTAAGCATGCACAGCAATGAAACACTGATTATTCTGTTTAATCAATTAGAGGTTAAGGGAACTTAATGGAAATACATTTTTTTCCCTGTGAGGTTTAGCAAGATTCTTTACTTGATAGCTTTTGGGATATCATAATTACTTTCTGTTTCTCTGACTATTCTTTACCTGCTTTTATGAAATGCTTTTCTGCAACTTGTAACCAATTATCAGTTTGGACGGGATATAGTTATCACTGTACCAGATCTGATCTGCAAATCTAAAACAGGACTAGCACTTTCCCCTATAGTAATAATTATTTTGGCTGATATGTTATTGTCCTAGTCGAAATCCACTACACTGCCAACAAATGTTACTGAGTGTTGAAAATGGTAGGTTTTGAATAAATGAATGTGATGCTTGGATTGGAAGTTTTACCATACTCAAGAGTTTTTATTTTTGCAATAATTGCTTAGAAATCAGGGGCCTATTGGGTCTGGAAAATGGGTATGAGGGTTCTATAATGAGATTAAAAATGGCATACTTGTTTTGTGGAACAGACAGAAAAATCTTAGATGTGTAGCCATAATTACAAATGGCTCAGAAAGCCGAATGATCTCTTGGGCTCCTGCAATTAGAATTTTCTTTTTTTTCTGGTGTTTTGTATTCCATCTCCAATGTAGATAGGAAATGTCAGGCTGTGTATAAAAACTTGAAATGGGATAGCTTTGGATAGCAAAAGGCTGCATATTCAATTATACCAACTCAAATGTACCATTTGGCATTTATCCATAATATTTGAGGCTGTGACATTAGCCTGTGGATCTTTGGATATGCACATGATTTGAACACCAAAAAAATGGCAGATCTGAAGTTTATTATGGTGTCTCTGGCAATCGCTTTCAAAAATGAAAAAAAAAAGATTTTTCCAAATTAAAAGTGGAATGATATTGGTTTACGATGTGGTTACTTTTTAATAAAATGAATTGTGTCTTTTATATATTCATTTTGGTATTGTGAAGGCTGTCTGTGAAATTCTTTAAAATAACTAGATAAGTATGATATTCATCTGTGAAAACAAGCTAGAATTTTTCTTTTTGGAACTGTCCTTCAAAAATATTCACATTTTGCTCCCACATAATGAAGAAAAGAAGATATATATCTGTCTTTACAGCTTTTTATCAATACACAAGCACAAATCTTCTTTAGGGAAAAATTACTTGGAGACCAACAGATTGGTTCAGTTAAACTGACTGAACATTTGAACAAAAATATTTATGCTATTCTTGGTGAGGTTTTTTGCTATAATAAGTTATTAGGCACTAATGCAACTGATTTTTTAAAAGAAAATCTCTCAAATGTTGTTCTAAAAGTACCGTTACAATCAGAAAATTTAAAAAAAATCACTAACCCAACCCATATGACATTGTAAGGATATTTAGTTTTATATTTCATATTTTTTGCTATGGTTTGAAAATGCAGGAGGTAGCTAATGTTTATCCTCTATTAACACTCTGAACTTTTGCTTCAGGCCATCTCACTCATTTTAGCTCCAAATTGTTTTTTTCTGCATTTATTTATCAAATTATTTAAACACCTGAGCCATGCAATACTCAAATGCATTTAAAAAAAGACAACTGCATGAAACAAAATAAATACTGGGCAGTGTTACACTGTATATCAAGGTCCATATAAAGCCTCCATGAAACAAAAGTGTTTGTATCAGGGATTCAACATGGCTATTGTGAGTTTCTTGAAATAAGAATTTATAATATTTCAAAGACAGCTCTCTGACATCTTTGTTTAGCTCAAGCCTTTTCTGAGTAGCTACGAAGGCTGATACAAATACAAGGTACTTTTTTCCGTCTATCAATTGTAAACATCTTGCAAATAGTTCAGCCATTGGTATCGCTTGCTGGTAGTTCTGGTATAGTGGTTAAGGTATCAGGTTAGAAACTGGAGACCAGAAGTCCTACCTGTGTTTCCCCGAAAATAAGACACAGCCTTATTTTCTTTTGATCCCCAAAATAAGCACTTGGCCTTATTTTCAGGAAGGTTTTATTATTTTTGAGGTGCAGGAGGCAGCAAGCATGGTCACCTCAATATTTTTGGGGAGGGCTTATTTTCAGGGGAGGGTTTATCTTAGCCCATACGCCCAAATCCCGATTGGGCTTACTATCTGGGGAGGTCTTATTTTGGGGGAAACAGGGTAGTCATGCCTTAGGTACAAATCCAGCTGGATGATCTTGGGCTAGTCACACCCTTACCGCCCTAAGAAGGAGGACTGGTAAACCACTCCAAAATACCTTATCAAAAACACTGCAGGGACTTAATGTACATATTTGCTGTCCTTCTATTCACTTAGAATGGAGATTTCACAGATAGAGGTAGTCCCCTTCTTATGACCACAATTGAGTCCAAAATGAGACACTTGTTAAGTAATTTTGCCCCATTTTATGACCTTTCTTGCCACAGTTGTTAAGTGAATAACTGCAGTTGTTACGTTATTAACACGGTTGTTAAGAGAATCTGACTTCCCCATTGCCTTTGTTTATCAGAAGGTCGCAAAAGGTGATCACATGATCCTGGGGCACTGCAACTGTCATAAATATGTGCAGGAGATGACTAGGCTGAGCCAAGGGAGGGTCAAACGTGTCATAAGTCATGAGTTCCTTCATGCATGTAAGAGATCTAACTCCAGCCCACTTCGAATACCTTTCTTATCTTTCCCGCACTTCCCTTAACTGCTGTAGGAAGCTTAAGCTTGCAATAAATCTTTATACTCATTTGAACTCTTAAGCTACTGATTTCCCAAGTGCTTGGCATATGAATTATTTGCCAAGTATCTGAATTTTAATCACATAACCACGGGATACTGCAATGGTTGTAAGTGTGAAAAATGGTCATAAGTCACTTTTTTCAGAGCCGTTTTAACTTCTCTAAATGTAAAATCCCAGTATCTAGCTAGCTCTTTGAGAAGGAACCTTCAAAACATTATTCCAAAAAGATTTTTCAGAACAAGAATAAGATAAAAGAAAATTATACCCTGCCTTAGTTTGGGCGCTATTTGTTCTTTCGGAGTTGATGTTTGGTATAATGGTTAAGGCACCATCTAGAAACAAGGAGGCATTGTATCAACCATTAAGCAGACTAAGCACATGCTTAGGGAACTAGGCCCAAGGGGGCACCACAAAGTTGAGAAAGAAAAAAAAAGCCAATGAAGATTTGTACAGTATGTACAAAGGAGGGTGGTGCACCAAGATTTGTCAATGCTTAGGGCACCAGTGAGCCTTAATCTGCCACTGCAAAGAGGCCATGACTTCTAGTCCTACCTTAAAAGCAAAAAGCTAACTCGGTGATCACTCTCTCTCAGCCCTAGCAAGGAGACAATGAAAAACACTTCCAGTAAACTATGCCAAGAAGGTTTTGCAGGGGCTTGTCCAGGCCATTGTCAGGATTTAACACTAACTCCAAAGCACACACAGAAACAAACAAACAAACAAAAATCCCCTGACATAGCCATATATATGGGAGACGGCACATCTAAATGTTAGAGGCTATGCACACTTCAAAAATGATTCAGAAGTGTTTCAATCCTTGGTGTCCTGGTGGTAACAGAGGGGTGCTTTCACAACAACAAAGAGATGCTGTGCTCGTGCGGGATGCCAATCATTCTCGAAGCACGCAGAGCTGTATGAATGTATACCAGATTACAGGTCTCACCGACCCAGGCTAAGATGTTACTGCAGAAGGATTCATGAAAGACAAGACCTGTCATATCTAACTGATGGGAACAGAAAAGCAAGCATTCTTCTGAATCTGGGAAATGTTGATTTCAGTCATGACTATTTAGATAAAATGGTTCAGGTATTTCCCATTCATTGTAGCAATACACCTTTTCAGAATCTGCAAGGTAGGCAAAGATTATTATTTCCCCCCACTCCAGATGGAGCCTTGGAAAGAATTTGCTTAATACGGAATTTTGAATTCAAAATCCACATCGGTTGCAAAGATTCATTTGGTGTGCTGTTCTGCTGATGCTTTCTCACTCCCCTCGCTTAGGCAGAGAATGTTCCCTCCACTCCATATTACAAGAAAATTATCCATCAGCAGTAGTGCTCTTGATCTTGACCTCGCTCTGCTATGCTTCTGCAGTTTAAAGCAGCAGCAGTCATTTGCCGTAATAACCTGTCGATTTGTTTTTAATAAGATTACGCCTGCATTATGTTTATCTGCAGCCCGTGAATGCGAAGTCCTACTGGGGACATCGAGCTTTGGAGGCCTCAAATCAAAACTGATCCAGCATGCTATAAAAAGAGGAAGCTGGGAGAGGGGCTAATGGCACCTCATTTCAAATCTTCCATCTAAAAATCAGAGAAAGGCTTTCAAATCAGTATTATTCCGTAAATGACAAGCTTCCGGATTGAGGAAGGGACCCAGGAAACCAGCTTTCATTTATTTGCAATGCATACGTTACATGCCAGCAATAACACACACACAAGTAAAGGATGCACACCTCTGATGATTCAGCAAGATTTTATCAGGGATGTGAGTTTCCTTAGAGTTAGAATCCAGTCTGCGCAAGGATTAAAGAAGCAGATATAACTATAACAACAGTAGGAACAAAACAAAATGAAACATACATTAGAAGGACAAGCAACCTTAGCACCTAGTAACTGTACCCTACCAGAAAAAAAGTTTTTTAAAAAGTCTTGTCCTGTATGCATATGTGCTTGGACAAAAAGGCAAAAAAAGTTATTTCAGATTAGCAGTGATTTTCAGATTGACAAAGAGCAGACAGATGGGGGGCAATAAGTAAATCTTCACTGTCCATCAATGCCATTTTTGACCTACCCGGGATCACTGTTGTAACCCAAACAAAATCAAGGAGAGAAAAAGAATTCCTCAAAGCCTGGTTTTCTGCCAATAAGTCAATAAACAGACACATTGACATCAATCCAGTCTACCAATCGCTGAGAACGTAAGAATTTCATCAACCGCGATTTCAAAGGTAGCATTTTAAAACAAACAAACAGACACCTCACTATGCAACAACAAAAATCATAACCCATCAGCTCACAAGAAATTGGTCCACGTCTCATTAACAACCAGCTAGTCAAACAGCCCGAAACCAGACCATGACTCAGAAGTATCCGAACAGACAACACTGATTTACATCACACAGACTTAAAACCAAATACCATGTCTTGGTAACAACAGCCATCCAATCAAACAGTCTGAAATCAGACAATGACTCAGAAGTAGCTGAACAAATGATACCCACACTAATTTACATCACATAAAAAGGTATTTAAAGTGTTCAGACAGATGAGCACAATTCAAAGCATATTGACGATGTCTCCTCGAATGGTGATGAAATGTTTGGAACCAAATTGCCAAGCTCCAAACTCAGCCCAAAAGCCCAACATTGCTCCTCTTGATCAGTAGGCCATAAGGTGCTGAGAAGTCAGTGCCATGGGTTGGGATCTCCAGCAATGCTCCAGTTAATTTATGGTGTCCATAATCTTTCTCCTAATTTCTCATAATCACAACATAAAGTAGGAATAATTTACCAATAGAAAAGAATACTGTATTTGTACCTCAGGGTTAAACTGTGGGTCCTTGGTGCACTCTGAACTTGGTTGCTTCCTTGAAGACGTTTCTAGACCCACTTTCTAGCACTGATGAAGTACCCAGTTGTAAAATGAAACATCTAGAAAGAAAATAAGCAAGCTCAGAGAGTAATTTAATAGGATTGCTGTGCTGGATCTTTGTCCAAATGAATGGTGATTTTGTACGCTATCTTTACATATTAATATCTGTACTATTTTTAAATATGTTTTTTGTTCATCAAGCCTACAAGGATTTATCCAAAGGAGGATTTTCAGTTGGCTGTCTTAGATTAATTGCTAATACAAACAATGCCAGTCATATCTCTTGAACTAAGAGATTATTACTGAAAAATGATGTTTTTAAAAAAGAGCTTTTTGGGCACATGCTTATATGCATGCAATGAGCCAACTCGCATTTGTATTCATTCATCAAGTTTTCATATCTCTGCCAGGGAGAAATGAGAAAATCATTCCCAAATCCACAATCAGGAATACATGCTAAGTATCCCACAACAGTGTGTTTTCCGACATACCTGACCTGAGTATTAAACAGAACATGCTATCTAATATTAACGCACCTATGCTTTTGTGTAGCCAAATCAATATTTACAAATAATTCAAAAACTTGTTTACTGTTTGTGTTTTGTTTGATTTCAGCTTAAAAGATTTGGTTGTTTCCCTGATTTTAAAAAAGTATGGTTTTTACAAAGAGTAAAAGAGTGATGGTATATGAATCCTAAATACAATTTAATTTATCAATGCTCATTTCTGCCTGCAAAGACTATGACATAATTGCTAGATTAACATTTGAACATAAGATTTATCAAATCTAGGGCAATAGCTAAGGTCTTTATGAATGAGATGGTGCTCTTACAGAATACTATCAGAACAAAGAAACACAAAACCCAGTGATGTTATTCAAAAGAAAAATACTATTAGCATAGTTTCTTCAAATCTTAACAATTGTCTCCTCTTAGAAATTAACTAAAAGAACATTTTATTTCAAAGGTCAAAAGTTATTGTAATATGTGAACTCTGGGATGTGTATGTTTGTCAGTACTCATTCTGCATTATTTAAGCTGTCATTTCAAATTCAAAATTGTTTCAGCAGTTTGGAAGCATGGGATCATGTTTAAGTGCTAAACTCCTGTCCTATAAAGCAATTTGCAAAAAACCCTGCTCCCTATTTTAAATCTCAATAATTACAGACTCTATTGTGATAACTCTATTCTACATTTTTTTTGAACAGCCATTGTACTGTTAAGGCTCAGATTTATGGATTTAGTAAAAATGTTAATTTGAAGCTAACTTTGGGTATGCATGGTGGAGTTTGGGATACAAGACTATCAAAAGAACCATATAAGGCATTTTGATCTGTCTGAAGACATGTAGGCAAAAATCATACTTATTATGGAAACTTGCGCTTACAAATGGCAACTTTTCCTGTATCCAATTGATATGCTTTTCTCAGGGAAAAGAATGGCTCTTAACCTTGTTGTGAAACACTCCGTATACTATTGGCATGCATGAAGAGAATTATGAATGTTCTATTAATAGAAATAGTTTGTGCATGTGCACATAATTTTTTGCACGATTTCAGAAAAGTTCCTCTCAACAGAGAACAGAAGCATCCACATACAGTACAGTATATCAAATGAACTTCATTAAAATAATTAATTGCATAATAGGTTAATGCCTAATTAGCTGAAACTGAATGTGGCAATGTTTAGCATAGTCAATGGCTTTAAAAACAGAGTGCACATTAGTCTGCATGAAGCCTTTGAAGTTTATGCTTTTTGCAAAATGTATTAATGCAAAGCATTAAAAGCAACTGCATCCTTTTCAAGGTTCGTTTGTTTATTTGGAAAGTGATTCTATTTTTACTGGAAGCACCAGCAAAAAGGAAATGTCTAGTGATGAACATGCCAGAGGAGATAGCTCTGAAACAGCTATGTATGCCTTACAAAAGATACCATTAATTTAATGTTTCAGGGAAACGGCTTCATTCATTCTAAAGCATTCTGCAAAGCGAATCTTTTGGGTACTTTCCCCAGCCCTCGTCATGATACTCTTGTTCTATTCTCTTGAAGATGGCAAGGACTGAACCTGGGACTACATGAAGGGGTAGGCTTCAAAAATTTTAACAAAGGGTTCTGTGCCCGGTTGCTGAGTGGGCGTAGCAATGGTGGGCATGGTCTAGTTGGCTTCCTGCACCATGGTAGGGGGGGAGCATTTTTGCCTTTCCTGCGTTCTGGAGGGTTTCCTCAAGCCTCCAGGAGGCCGAAAAAGGCTCCCAAGGCTCCGGAGGCCCTCTGGAGGCCAGAAACTGGCCCGTTTCCAACCTTCCTGAACTTCTGGTAGGCCTGTTTTTTGCCCTCCCTGAGCCTTCACATGCGGCCTGCACTTACCTGTATTGAAAACAGGCCGCATGGGGACTCCTGGGAGGGTAGGGCGGGGTGGGAGAGGGCAGCCAGGACTGGGATTTGGAGGTTCTGCAAACAGCACAGTATCTTAGCTAGAAGTTCTCCTGAAACCCTGCAAACTCCCAGCAGCCTACCCCCGAGTCTACAGGCATCAATTCTACCAGATGAAATTCAACCCTCATGTTCAGGGATAAAATACTACAGAATATTAGTAGATTGCAATAGCTGGGAAAGTTACTGTTTTCCTGTCTTCTGGCCAACATACAGTGAATCTAGCAAAACATATAAATTTCTGGATTCATATGCTACAGAAGCCAATGAACTGTGGCTTCTGCTTCTAATGGAACATTACCGTATGCTCAAAAATTTAAGTGTATTAAGCCAGTGAGGACTATTGTTATTATTTTATTCTGTCCTTTGGAATATAGCAGAGTATAGAATTCCAACCATTTACGCAAGCATTGAATCCAGTAATTTGTGGTTAAAACACAGCCTATCTTTCAAAATGTCACTGATTCTCATAAAGTTCCAGTGACGGAAAACTTAACCACATCCTGTATTGGATAGTTCCAATTGATAATTATTCTTGAAGTTAAGAAACGAGGATCTTGTTTCCCATCTGAAATGTTGTGGAAGTAGAATTTCCAGTAGCTTCTTCTGCCTTTGTTAGCTTGAGTAGGAAAAAGCATCTAGTTTTAAGATTTCCCTGCTTCTTCTTTTTTGAACGGAAGAGAGTAATTTCTATGAATTTAAGATTGAAGGGCATCAGTCTAAGTCATATCTTTGTTTAGTCGATGGTAGATCAATATTTCTATTTCCTTTTTTCCCACAGTCATTTTTTAAAAACATCACCTCCCTTTTAAAAAGAAATTTGCATATGTTTCCCACAGTCATTTTTTAAAAACACCGCCCCACTTTTAAAAAGAAATTTGCAAATGTTTAGAAAATCCTATTAATCCCACCTGAATCAAATGTAATTACCACTACACTTTACCACATAGTTGTAGCTTTGGCAACACGGTGCCACAACACAACTGAATATATTGTACCACATTTGTCAGATTCCTCTTTCATTCTTAATAATTGTCCCTTATTTCTCATTGTTATACATATGCAGAAAGGTTTTGTACCGGAGTGTCCCTTCTGATCACTTTAGGTTCCTGTGCATTGCTTTCAAGTTGTTTGTTAACTTGTTTGCCTCTGAGGAAGAAGCCCACAATATCTTTGGAAATAATGAAAACAATATTGTGGACTGGGAAAATCCATACTTGCAAGCTCCACAATGCCGATTGACATGGTAGCACGGAAAACTTCCTCCAGTGCCATTGTGATGGGAATGTAGGAGCAAGAGTCAGAATTAAAAGAGAGATAATCCCTTTTTGCTACTTGGTTTTGGAACTGTTGATGCCTGGGATGGCTAGAAATGGTGCTAAATGGCACATGGAGCTGGAAAACAGCCAGCTACATGTGCAGAGTGATTCAATGTCCCTGAAAATTATCCAGCTTTGATCTAGGATCCATTATAAAACGATACTATAAAAAGAATAAAATGGTTGCAGTTTTCATCTTTCTCAAGTACACCTACCAATCTTGCCATAATTCTGGCTTTTCTGATTAATTTCCTTTCGGCTAATTTTCTTCCTTCCTTCCCTTTTTCCTTCCCTTCCTTTCATTACCAACCCAGATTGTTAAATGAGCTGAAGTTTGAGGAACCGGTAGAAGAGGTTCCACAAGTGGACCCGGAAAGCAGGCCACACCTACAAAAGAGGTTCCAAAAAATTTTGAAACCCACCACTGGTCCTTGGATATGATTATTCTACACTATCATGCTCATATTTATAAAACTCAGTGCCCCTATGAAAGATAAGGATGACTACTGCGTTTGTGTACAATCAGAACATTGTGTGTGTTGATGCCTTTTAAAAAACATATTCATAATCATAGTCTTATGCATGCCAGTGCTGTGTGTGAGGTAATTTAAGGGGGTTCTGACAAGTGTCATCGGCATCTTCATATCCGGTCACATGGGCGGCAAACCACTCCCATCCAGTCACATGGGCAGCAAACCACTCCCACAAAGGAGGCCACAGCTACAGAGTAGGTTCGAACAATTTTTGAAACCCACCACTGTACCCCAAGGTAAAGGAACCCCTTTTAAATCTCCCTTCCTTACTTTTTTCTTGAAAGAAGAGTTTCTAGATAGATAGATAGATAGATAGATAGATAGATAGATAGATAGATAGATAGATAGATAGATAGATAGATAGATAGATAGATAGATATTATTATACACCTCTACTGACCATTTCTATTAAAGTATTCATTAAAGTATTATTTATTATGATCTCATTTTTCTTCCTTCATTCTTGTAAACTTTACAGCCATTTTATAATGGCTATGATATTCGGAAATTTGCTTTACTTCTCACTTAATCATTTACATATTTTTTTTCAATCTATAAAAAACTAAGGACAATTCATTTAGAAATTGCATCTCAAACTGTAATGCAATTACCATTAACTATTGACGTACATATATATATGGATAGACTAAAGAGTTCCATTAATTTGTACTCTTATATTTTATCTTAATCATTCATCAGTTTTGTTGAACTGTTTAACTCTGTCTCTAGTTTATACTTTTTTATTTTTGTGTTTTGTCAGAAAAATTCATACAAGTTTAATAAAGAATAATATATAGCTCATGTGTAAACATGCAGCTTCTAGCAGATTAAAAGTTTCATAAAGCAAGTTTATGATAAAGCTTATGCATGATTATAATTATACATATAATTAGGGAGTTGCATAGTTTTATTAAAGGAAGTGCACTGTAGTGGTTAATGGGCTGGATTAGAACCAGAGAGTCCCATGTTCAAATTCACCCTTGACTCTAAAAGCTCACTATGTGACTTTGGAATAGTCACTCTCTTTCAACATTGCCTACCTCATGAGGCTGTTGTAGAGTAGAGAGAACTGAAGATCTCAGTTGCAGACACAAAAACACACATAGATACAGAGAGAGCGAGAAAGAATATTAATCTATAAATTATTGGAATAAGACAGGGATTTCAAACTGGTGACAACACGTTGTCATCAGTGGTCGGTTTCAATTTATTTTACTACCGGTTCGCTCATGCGTGCATGCGTGCATGCGCAGAAGCGTCCGGGTGGGTAGGAAGAGCCTTCTTGCCGCCACCACTACCAGTTCACCCGATCTGAGGTGAACCAGCAGAAACCCACCTCTGCTTGCCATCATGTGACGTATTGCAACTTTCCCCCCATCACTAAACTGCTAGTAGGCATGGTCAGTGCATGATACATCTGGCGCGTGGGCTGCAACTTTGACACTCCTGAAATAAGAGAATGTAATCTAGGTCAGTTCCTGGCTCAAAGTTGGGATCGATTACGATGCATCTCTCTGAGACCTGTCATTCCAGGCTCTGTTTAAACACTCCCAGTAAAGAATTCACCCCACCCAAAGCAATCTGTTCCATTGTTGAACAGCTGATATTGTTAGAGAATTCCTCTTGCTGAACAACCCAAATCAATTTCCCTGTCATTCCTACCCTTTGTTCTTTGTCCTGTCTTCTGGGCAAATGCTGAACAATTCTGCCTTGTCTTCTCCACAAAGTTTTTCAGATACTTGAAGTCAAACTATCCAGTCTTTCCATAGTTTCTCCAGGCTAAACATACCTATCATCTCCAACCATTCCCCATAGGTTTTTCCTTCCAGGCCCTTATTAATTGTCTTCCCTGGACATGTTCCAGTTTATCCATATCATCCTTAAGAGGTGTCCAGAACTGGACTCCATATGCTTTTATTAATGAAGACTGCATTTCCTTTTTTTTCCTGTAGCAACAACAGTATCACATTTTTGCTATTAGTTTGTGATGTACCAAAACACCCAGATTGTTTTGCACTTTTACACAGTGTAGTCACTTCATCCATGCCCTGTTTCTCGCACCAGTGTGAGCCTTTGCCAATTTTTCAATTAAAATTTATCTGCTGTTTTCGGCCCGCTGTTCCAACTTGCCAGAATTTCCTTGAATTTTGATACTGTCTCCTAAATTGTTTGCTATTCCGCATCTATATTTACAAATTTGATAATCACATTTCCTAACCTATCCTCCAAGCATATGTGAAATCCGTTAAACAGCACAATGCTTAGAACTGAATCCTAATA
The DNA here is from genome assembly GCF_051295495.1 of Thamnophis sirtalis. Lineage (NCBI taxonomy): Eukaryota > Metazoa > Chordata > Lepidosauria > Squamata > Natricidae > Thamnophis > Thamnophis sirtalis. Next base: position 74,479,695 of record NW_028261385.1, on the reverse strand, counting down.
TGCTATTCAATAGTCCTCCTTGACCCAAAGGTATATTTGTGGCTTACAGCTCTTCACTGAGCTTTATAACATCCAGTGATAGCATACTCCCAGTTCTTACTCAGTTCTTCTAGAACAGTGGTGTCCAACTTGCATCGTCACAGTGGTGTCACGTGACATATTGGGATTTCCCCCCCTCCTTTGCTAAACTGGGCGGGGGTGTGGCCAGCACATGATGCATTCAGCTCATGGGCTGCGAGTTTGACAGCCTTGTTCTAGAACCTCAAAGGAGAGTCTGTCAAATCTTTACTGAAGTCAAGGCTATGGGAATGTGGGAATGTCTCCCACATTCCCATAGCCAGCTAAACTAGTCATTCTATCAGAAAAAGAGATCAGGTGGATTTATTCTTCATAAAAGAGCCAGTTTGGTGCTGTGGATAATGCACTGGGCTAGAAAACAAAAGACCATGAGTTCTAGTCCTGCTTTAGGCACAAAGCCATCTGAGAGACCCTTATGGCAGTCACTTTCAGCCCTAAAAAAAAAAAAGACAGTGGCAAACTACTTCTGAAACTCTTGCCAAGGAAATTGCAAGGACTGGTCCAGCAGGCTCTAGAATCGGAAACAAAAGAACAGAAGAAAGCAAAATTCTACATAAACCTAATGCTTGTTCCTACTGGTACTAAGTGGGGCATTCTTTCTTCAGTATTCACAAAATGGCTGCTTAATAACTTGTTCCCAGGTTTCGTCCAGCAATGGAAAGTTCATAGCTTATTATACATTTTGAAGACAGAAACTTTGCCTTCTTTCCATCACCTCTTAATATTCTATTAGTGGACTTGTCCCTTTCTTTTTCTTTCACTTACTACTGGCATAACCAATAATTTCCTTTTCCTTTGTAAGCATCTGTCCCTCTTTTTGCTTACATTTTCTAACTTTCTTCTTGCAGTTAATGGCTTCTTGCTGGTATACATTCTAATGATTATACCGATTTTCCATTTCATATGTCTCTTCTAAATCTTAGCTCAATGAAAAGTTCCTGTGCATCCACAATAGTTTCTTAACCTGCATGTATTTTTCTCCCTCATTGGAATAATGTAAGACTGTATCACCAGAGCCATGGTGGCACAGTGGTTAAAATGCAATACTGCTCACTACAGGAGTTTAATTTTGAGTGGGTTTTTTTTTAATGTTGTGTAGTTATTTATTTATTTTCCTTTATTGATATATTTTTGCTGTATGTTGCCCAGAAACACATTGTTTTGAGTTATGTTTTATGCTGGGTTCCTAAATCCACAGAACAGATAATAATAAAATACATTTTGAAAATTTCTGAACTTGCCTGAGAATTCATATTTGTAGGATCCCATCAGAACTCTCCCTAAGATTGTTGAAATATAATGCATAATATTATAGAAGGTTTGGAAAGTTCAGGTTCCCATTACTTGGGCACCATTGTCTTTCAACGAGCATAGTGATGTCCAACTTTGGCCACTTGAAGACTTGTGGACTTTAACTCCCAGAATTCCACAGCCAGCATGAAGTTCACCGATCTTAAAATTGCCAAGGTTGGATATCCTTTCTCTGAGAGGAAGGGATGCTGCCCTTATTATAAATAGAGAGAGAGATTACTTCCTGAAATTTTATAAAAAATATATTTGAATCAGGAACATCTTTCTTGAGCCAGGAATATGTAATTCATTTAATAAATGAGTGGGACTGAAATTATAAGTCATTGCTTCAGACATGAAATTCCTATTTTTCAGTGTTGCTTTTACTTACTTGTTGACAAAGAACAGCACTTCAAAGATGCTGTGATGTTCTCTACAGCAAATTGTGTATCCAAGTTCCACTTATATTTTCCAGGGTAAAATCTTGGCAGGAAAAATGAACTCTTTCAGCATTAAATTAAAGATTATCCTCAACTGATATCACATTTTTTTTGCAAGTAATAACCCTGTAAAACCGGAATGTTTAAATAGTTTGGCAGTTTGAAAGTCCAGAAAAGATCATACATCTGGTTTTGATTGTAGTAAGTTTGTGGCAGTGATAGTAAATACCTTTGAAACCACGTTAACTGCCAATAGTGACGTCAATGTTTAAACTTTAGTAATATACTTGGTAATCAGTTTCATGTACTTCAGAAGCTTCTACTTCCTATAGATATATAGGCTGTAGGCTAAATCTCTATGGAAGCCAAAATAAAATTTTGAAGGTACATATATGGAAATGGATCAAGTAAACATTACTCTATGAAACTCTCACTTCTTTCCACATAAACAATTTCAAATAAACTGTTTTTTCATAGAATACATCATTGGTTTGACAAAAATGGGGGCTTTGTTTAATAAAAGTCTTGAGTACAAGTGAATGTTGGAACACAAAGAACTATGGGAAGATTTAAACATGCCCAAATATATGTATAAGGCACTGGGCTCCTAGGCCAGGGATTGTGGGTTCGACTACCATCTGGTACTTCTGCCATTAACCCAAGAAAACAGTACGTGAACAGAAAATATATATAGTGCTAGATGATGGGCATCACAGAGTGGATGATACTCAAAATGCTACTCAAGAAGTTCTGAGGATCTTTTCGAGTAGTAATGGTGGTTGATGATGTGGCTAGATCAAAGCAGTATTAGAACAACATCTAACAACAGTGAAGATGGAAACATGCATGGAAAAACAAGGTAAGTGTTCCCAAAGAAATCTCTGGCCTCAAATTGGTATAACGAAGGGTACCAATGGACAGATATGAACCAGGTCAAAGAAGATCAAACAAAGCTGGAAATAATTTACAGTAGAGTAATGAACACCCAAAGGACTTTGAGAAATATTTATAGGAACCTCTAGTGCTGGAAGATAAAATTAGATAAGCACTCTGGTCATTAGGCCAGAAGGTTAGAGGATGGAATACCATGCTAAAATATGATAAGACACACAGACAAAATCAATCAAGTTTGGGAATTTGTCAGATCAAAATACAGTGCTTAATTTTTTTTAAAGTAAATAAAGCAGAATGCATTTATTTTGATCTCCCAATCCAGGGGTGTTGTGGGCCATATCGGGGTGGTTTTTACTCTTGTCAAAAGTTTGACATGCCTTTCCTAATCCATACTGGGGCTGTGGAAGAAAAAAAAGTGATCCTTTTCTTATCAAAAGAAAAGCAAATAACAATAGGAAATATGTTAAAGTAGCAAATATGTTAAAAGTAGGTTATCAAAACTGCTGAAATATATATATCTTTCTTGACAAAATTCACATCCTAGGCATTATATCCATACTGTAGTTTTAGGCCAAACTAACATACATATGAGATTAAATACTGACATATTATATTGTAGAAAAAGAACTTAAGGTTATCAAGCTCCCAAATTCAAGTAGCCTCTTAAAATGGAAAGATAATTTCAAAGAGATGATATCAATAAGTGGATAAGAAAAATTATTGAAGTTATACAGTTGTACTATTATACAGAAATTGGTTATAGTTAATATTCAATATAACAGTAATAAAAGATAAACCATACCAAATAAAGAATATTGAGTTATTTTAACTATATAAAAAGTATAAACCTTTGTGCTGAAATCTCCACAATATTATTATTAAATAATATAATGTAATAAATAAATAATAAAGGAAGAAAAGGAAGAAAAACAGTAACTATTTTTAGTAAGTAACTTTTCCCCTCAACAGATTTATAATATTTTAATATAACTTTAGTAACATACTCTTAACTGTTTTGTTTTCCTTGCTGTATGATATACAGTATATATAGAAACCATTCTTGCTTAAAGTTAGCTAAATATCTATTATGTATATGTATATACTGTCAGATTTGTCATTGTTACAGCTATATTATATTTTGTACAGTAACTGCCTAGAGCAGAGGTGTCAAACTCGATTTTATTGAGGACCACATCAAGATTGTGTTTGACTTTGAGGGGCGGGGGGACATGGTTAGGGAGAATGGGCAGCTCAACATTACTCTTTCTTTAATTAAAATATTTTTTTTAATCTTTAGACAGACAAAATATAAAACATAAAACCATCTTCCATTACCTACAGTGGGTCAATTGGTTACAAGGTTTTTGTACATCCTTTCCATAGTCATCACTTTTATATAAATCACATAATATCAAATTGAATATGTTTGCATACATCATTACCATTATACCTCATTTGTTTGACTATCACTATTATTCCCTTCATTTTAAATGAGATATACTAAATATTGGGTTATTTATATTATAACAGTTCATTACATCATCTTCAATCTATCCATAATAGATCCAATCTACCCATAATAATATATCTTTATGTTATATTCCGTATCATTCTATTATTCTTGTATTGATAACATTCTCTAGTATCTTTCATTTCTATGCTTTTTTTAATCTAACCATTGATAAAATAAATCCCATGTCTTATAAAGTTGTTTATCTTCTTGTTCTCTAATTTCAAATGCCAATTTACTCATTTCAACATTACTCATTGAGGCTCTGTTTTGGGCTGCTATGGCCTCCTGGAGCTCTCTGCAAGTGAAAATGGAGCCCAGGGAGGCCATCACACAGGGTTTCAAAAATTGTTTGAACCTACTCTGTGGGTGTGGCCTCCTTTGTGGGAGTGGCTTGATGCCCATATGACCGGATGGGAGTGGCTTGCTGCCCATGTGACAGGATATGAAGATGCTGACTACACTTGTCAGAACCACCTTAAATTACCTCACACACAGCACTGGCTTGCATAAGAATATGATGTAAACGTATTTTTTAAAAGGCATCTTTGGTTTGCGTTAAAACAACTTCAACACACGCAATGGTCTGATTGCACCACAAATGCAGTAGTCATCCTTACCTTTCACAGAGGCACTGAGTTTTATAAATATGAGCATGATAGTGTAGAATAATCATATCCAAGGACCAGTGGTGGGTTTCAAAAAATTTTGGAACCTCTTCTGTGGGTGTGGCCTGCTTTCCGGGTCCACTGGTGGAACCTCTTCTAACCGGTTCGGTAGATTTGATGAACCGGTTATACCGAATAGGTGCGAACTGGTAGGAACCCACCTCTGCCATCACAGCCAAAAATGGAGCCTGGGCAAGCTGTGCTCAGCCTCACCAAGCTTTTTTCACTGGCCAAGGATTGCAGGAGGCCATCATTGTTGAAAATAGAGCACGGGAGGGCTGCGCTGGCAGAGGCATCGCAGGCCTGTCCTTCGCTGTTTCCAGGGTGGGCCCACAGGCCATATCTAAGCACACCACTGGTGGGATCCAGCCCATGGGCCTTTGACACCCCTGGCCTAGAGTGTAGGACTGAGGTGACATGCAAACTGTAGAAAGGAAGTACATATATACATAACTACAGAAAATCTAAAACCTCCATAATGCAGACACAGAATTACCTATCTTGGCCCAAGGCCGGATTGTAAATTTTTTTTAAAAAAAACCCAGATAGGTCATTTGCATTCATGGTACTGCTTTCATTCATTTCCATCTAGGATAAAAGTGCTGATTAAATATCTCTAACCTTTAATAATGGGATAAAGCTTTCATGACATTCCCACTGTGCGTCCAAAGGATTTATCAAACTGAACATCATTAAATCAAAGAGCCTTTGCTAAAAGACAGCTTACCTGATGATACCTGCTTCAGTGCAGTTTTTGAAGTGCTTAACACCCCTGAATCAACATTCCATTTGATGGGGAGGTTGAATCATTAGGATCCTTCAGTTGACATTCTGGAACATCTGTCTGATGAAAAGAACAAAGAAAAAGAAACATCAGGAAGCTTGGCACAGAAAAGAAAAATAATTGCTCTTTTACATTTTGATTAATTTCTCTTGTCCACCCAAGGCACGGTGATTGCATTTGAAGCCAGGGGCTTTCCTTAAAACATTATTAAACCAGTTTATGGTTTGGTACAGACCAAGCATGAGACTTATAGAGTAAACAGTGTATAATATAATTCTGCCTTTACGTGATATATGAACAGTAGAATTTCAGATGCTGCTTCCTTCTGAATGGACAACTCATGACTAGCAAACTTCATGAGGATCCCTAGCAATTTTGCAACTCTTGTAGCATCTCCATATAGTAAAAGACCTCAGCGGCAAAGCCACTGATTTTTCCACATATTTTTTTAAAAAATAATAATAAAATAAGGTGTAAAATTGATGCCTTTTAATTTCTTGGAACTTCATCTGATTTTTAACATTCATCATGTCCCTAAATTGGATGGAATAGTTTCATATCACCATCACCATCCAAATTTTCTGTGGTCTTCTCAGAGGTCAAAGGGTACTTAAAAATTATACAAGTAGCTGCTAACATAAAAAGAGTTGTTCCCCTGGTTTTAAAGGGAAGTTGAAGAAGGATTGATTGCCTGAGATGCGGGATTCTACAAACACATATAAAAATTCTTCATAAGAGACTCTAGACTGTGACGTTCTTGGCAAGATTCTGAAGTTTCCTGGGATCTAGGACTGAGAGGGAGTGACTGGCCCAAGGTTACCCAATTGGCTTCCCAATCATGCTTCCCAGTTTCTAGTCTAGTACCTTAACCACTATGTCTTCTATAAGGTACTCGACCAAGGTACTATAGTATAGTACCTTAACCACTATGTCTTCTATACTATGCACCAAATATACAGAATAACAGAGTTGGAAAGGACCTTGGAGGTTTTCTAGTCCAATCCTTTGCTCAAGCAGGAGACCCTATACCAGGGTTGTCAAACTCACAGCCCATGGCCTGGTTTAGCGAAGGGAAAAAAGTTGTGATATGTCACATGGTGCCGCTGTGACAATGCAAGTTGTCCATTCTGGACAAATGGCTGTCCAATCTCTTCCTAAAAACTTCCAATAATGGTACATCCACAACTTCTGGAGTGAAGCTCTTCCACAGATTAATATTTACTGTCAGAATGTTTTTTTATTCGTTATAGGTTGGATCTCTGTTTAACGATCTTCTATCCATGGCCCTCAGGTGCTATGGAGAATAGGTTAACCTCCTCTTCTTTGGGACATCTCTTAAATATTGGAAGACTGCTACCAGGTCACCCCTAGTTCTTCTCTTCTTTACATAACACATTGAATTGAATTTGAATTGAATTTCCTTTATTTGTATGCCGCCCTTTTCCCTGGGGGGACTCAGGGCGGCTCACAATTCAAAAAGGGAGGGGAGGAAAGACAAACAGTATTCCAATATGGAAACAATACAGCATATTAAAAGAGAGCACAACAGTCACACAATTCGGGTGGGGTTGGAATCTTAACCCCAGGCCAGCCGGGACAGCCAGATCTTCAAAGCGGCACGGAAGGATTGGAGGGTGGTGAGGGTCCGAATCTCCATGGGGAGTTCGTTCCAGAGGGTCGGAGCAGCCACCGAGAAGGCTCTCCTCCGGATAGTTGCCAGTTTGCACTGGCTAGTAGATGGAATTCGGAGGAGGCCTAATCGATGCGATTGTATCGGTCTAGTGGAGGTAATTGGCAGTAGGTGGTCTCTCAAATTCCCAGTTCCTGAAATGGTTTTGCAATGTTTTATCCTCCAGTCTATTCAAACAACAGCAACCTCTTTCTAGGGGATCCAATGAAATATCTTTACAAACAGAAGAAAGCTTCAGCATATTGATTAAGAAATATTTTAATTTTTTTTTTACTATAATAGTAGCAAAAAGCCCCTTCCAGTGTCAGCAACATGTGCTGTTTGATAAAAAGAATTTTCTTGCTGGAGGAATACATTAGCAATCAAAGCCAAGCCCAGAACATTATGTAAGGACATAAAAGTATATCAGATGCTCTTTTTCCCATACCACCCACAGTTATCTGTTTCTTAGTTGCTTTTAAAAGCTTTCACCTTTATTAGAAGCCAAATTGATGTTCTCAGCATGCAGTAAGTCTTCCTATGGAGCTCCCCGTCCTGTCCCCTGCCAGCTTCCTTGGTCACTGCAGTGCTGTCGACTTTTACTTTGCACTTTAATTTCAACTTCCCACGGATGGCAGAGAGAAACCAGAACAGAAATGAAAGGCTGGCCTGTGGTAGTCTAGATTTTATAGGGATAGAAGCACTTGTCGTGAGTCAGCTTACATCTGGTGAGACTTCTTTTTTTTTTTTTTTGCATAACTTGGCACATTAAGGAAACACTTCGTAAATTGTTAGAAAGCCATTAGGGCATCTTTGTGCTTAAGTGAATGTTAGGAAAGAGGCAGAATGTGTTTTGAAGAGGTTTGCATCTGCCTTTTTTTTTACAGCTGTCTAAAAAAATATACCCAATTATATGGCAAAGGCTTTAGAACAAGCATAGAGAACCTTAGGTCCCACAAGCCTAATCCAGCCTGTTGATTCACAAGGCTTCCTCAAAACTGTATTACTTTAGTGCCACCTGAAGCAAATGCTCTGTTTGCAGATGGCCAAAGAAGAAAATGGATGGATGAAATGAAATATATTTCAAAAGGCTCCTGCTGCATGATATAACTTGATATCATTAGGAAGCTTGAATGAGGAATATGTCCCAATGACATTATCTATCTATCCACCCACCCACCCATCATGTCTGTCTGTCTGTCTGTCTGTCTGTCTGTCTATCTATCTATCTATCTATCTATCTATCTATCTATCTATCTATCTATCTATCTATCTATCTATCTATCTATCTATCGGCAACCGCAGTCACAACATACTGTGGGCTTGATGTTAGTAGATATAATGTTATGTGCAGTTCCATGGGAATTCATTTTGTCAATTACAATTTTTCAAAATTCTTACATAGTGTATCTTCATGGATCTTAATGGAATAAAAACAGTTTCCTAATTTAAAAATGGAACAGTGCACTCCTCTTTCAAAATTTTATGCTATAAAACTCTGATAAAACAGAATAACTAATGGGTCAGCTTTGCTCATTCAGTCAAACTTGAAGTAACTCTCTGGGTCAAATACAGTAACTGCAATATACACACATCCCCCCCCCAAGGTGCATATTATTAACCTTCAATTTCCCCTTTAGTTGATTAAAGAGATATTTCTTCATGTCTTATACAAATATATGCAAGGAATTTCATTATCTCTTGACCATACATATTAAATATAAAACAAACTGTGAAAGAAGGAATCCCAAGTATTTCATCTTTCCGTTCTCATTTGAGTGGACTAGATAAGGGATTTAATACTTTTGCTGCTTCGCACTTGAAGTTTGATCAAGTACCCCAAAGTCTTAAAAATGAAAGACACAATAACCAAGGGCCTCTTAATGCCTCACCATAAAAAACCAGCACTGTTACTAGTTCCCCACACTTGTTTTGAATAAATCCCTTGCCAGAGTAGTAGACATTTTGTTCTGTTGTAACAAGATTAACAATGATGAGATGAACACCAGAGTTTTCATTGAATGCATCTATTCTGATGTAGCTTAGCTTCAATTAAATGTAACTATTTGTACACAGCCGGTATAATATAAAAAGGAAATTACTGTGCATGATCTCTTGGGAGATATAGTATTTTTAGGCTATGCATAGTTGCTTCACAGGGATTTATTTCTGAGTAGATACACAAGGGAAGAATACTAGGAATGCTAGTAAGCAAATACCAGAATTATGCAAAGCTTCAAATGGGTGCTTTGTTTGACATAAAACACTCCACTACTTTTTCAACACTAGTAAAAACAAAGATACTACAATGCTTTGCTTGGCATCACTTGAGGCCCTGTCTAGCAGTTTGAATCAGAAGAGAGTTCAGTGCACGTAGTAAATTACTGGAATTCTATGGAAGCCTTTGGGGAGAACTCTGTTTTAGGAGCTGGAACTGCTGGATGAGGACTTGGAAACAAGTAGGGTCAAATGATTAAACTGAATTGTTTTGGTCTAGGGCTGTGATGACGAACCTATGTCACACGTGCCAGTGGTAGTACGCAGCGCCCTCTCTGTGGGAACGTGAGCCGTTGCCCCAATTCAGGTCCACTGCGCATGTGTGTATGCCACCTGCTGGCCAGCTGGTCTTCAGGTCTCTGCCATGCATGCACGGGGGACAGGGGCATGTGGGGGGAGCATGTGCGCATGCATGGAAGTGAGGGTTGTGCGTGGGTGGGGCACATCTATATGGGGTGCATGGTGCATGCATGGATGCCACACATGCATGTGCAGGGAGAAAGTGTGGGAACCACATGCGCATGCTCAGGGGGCATGGAACATGTGAGGCATGTGCATATGTGCATGGGAGTATGGGGGTTTCTTTGCATGTGTGAGAGGCTAGGTGCATGCACAGATACTACGTGTGCATTGCATTTTGGGAGTTGTGATGCTTTGGGTGTTCAGTCCAGAAAAGGTTAGCCATCACTAGAGGTTAAGACTCCAATCTAGAAACCAGGAGATTCTGAATTCTAGTCCTTCCTTAGGCATGAATGCTGGTTGGGAGACTTCAGACTAGTTGTTCTTTCTCAGCCCAACCTTCCACACAAGATTGTTGTTGTGGGGAAAATAGGAGGAGGAAATATTAAGTATGTTCACTAGCTTGAGTTACTTATCTAAATAATAAGGTGGGTTATAAACAAACAAACAGTCTCTGATCCTCAAGTACTCCTCAACGTATGACCACAATTGAGACCAAAATTGCTGTTGTTAAATGAGACATTTGTTAAGTCAGTTTTGCTCCATTTTATGGCAGTTCTTGCCACCGTTATTAAGTGAATCACTGCAGTTGTTAAGTTAGTAACCTGGCTGTTAAGTGAATCTGGTTTCCCCATTGACTTTGCTTGTCAGAAGGTCCCAAAATGGGATCACATGTCCCCAGGACACTGAAACCATCATAAATAGGAGTCAGTTATCAAGCATCTGAATGTAAATCACGTGACCTTGTGACACATGAAGGTCATAGATGTGAACCAGTTGCCAAGCATCTGAATTTTGATGACATAATCATGGGGCTGGTGTGGAAAATAATCATAACTGTGGAAAACGGTCATAAGTGAATTTTTTCAGTGCTGTTGTAACTTTGAACGGTCGCTAAATGAACTGTTGTAAGTCCAGGACTAACTGTATTAAATACTTCATTTTTAAAAAAATGCTAAAAGTATCCTATCAGCCATATCGCAATGTATATAGCTGAAATCCAACCGGAAATTTCAATGTTGGCAGCATTGCAGTCAGAAGCCCAAAATCTCAGCTCCTGATGACATTGAAATGGTGACAGATTGCTCCTACCATTAGAGCTCCAAATGCTTAACTCTGGAGGGAGATCCTGATAAAAAAAGAAATAGAAATGTAACTCCTTCCCCTATTTGTTTATTTAGTTAACAAGCCATATATGTATATATTAAAACTGTTTGAAGGGTTGCTGTTAAAAATCAACCTCTTTGAATTTTGTTCCACAAATTGGGCTAGGCATTTATTTTTAGCACAGGCTTCAAAGTGGTGTGGCAATATATTAAAGGCAATTGTGGCTTGAATTTGCTTATTGATCTCTTTAAAGGTTACCCAGCATGAGCAATAATTGTATAATCAGTTGCCAACATGAGGTGATGTCAGAGATTAATATCTGAAACAAGAAATTAAAAAGGGGTGAAAGATAAATTTATTGTAACCTGATTTGAAATTTGTAAGTAGCAGTGTACCCTATGTCACCTTTGAAAAATGGCTGTCAATATTCTGAAATCGCCTTTAAAGATTTGTGATTAACTTCCAGTTATGGTCTTATTATCCAGTTCATTAGGAGGGGGGATGTTGAGTGCCCAAATCTATAAATGATGGCTGAGATGCAGCAACAGTAATCAATTAATTAATTAATTAATTAATTAATCAATCAATCAATTAATTAATTATATGATGTATAGAACTGCCATTTCCCAGCAGTGACTCTGCTCTGAGTACGAAGATTAAAACAGGGAGGGGGGAAATCAACTTACCTTCGCTACCAGTTCGCAATTGTGAGCATGCACGCACAGGACCTTCCATGCATGTGCAGATCATTAAAAACGGGACTTGATTAGCAATAGCAATAGCAATAGCAGTTAGACTTATATACCACTTCATAGGGCTTTCAGCCCCCTCTAAGCGGTTTACAGAGACAGCATATTGCCCCCAACAACAATCCGGGTCCTCACCTCGGAAGGATGGAAGGCTGAGTCAACCCTGAGCCAGTGAGATTTGAACAGCCGAACTGGAGAACTGCAGTCAGCTGAAGTAGCTGCATTTAACCACCTCGGCTCCTCTGTCAGGCAGATGGGCAGAGCTTCGCCTGAACTGGATAGAACTGGCTGAATTGCATCACTGGATTAAAACCACCAAAACAGTATATAACGAATTATACTCTGGTTAAAACATCCTCAAAAAACAACAGCAACCCCTACCTGTCACCAGAGTTCATCTAACCTCCTGGCCCCAATGCCTGGGGGAAGAGCCAGTTTGTGAGAATCCTATCAAACGCTAACATGAGAGCCTGCCATGGTATCTTCTCACCAATAGACAAGAGATGCTGCCACGCTTGAGAAAATAAAGTAACTGTGTAGAGTTTTATACAGCCAGAAGATGACAAGAATGGATCACATGATTTTTCTTCTTCTAAATTTAAGTTTGAAGAAAATCGATGTCAGATAAACAGGAACATTTGACAGATAACGATAGTTTGACTTAAATGCTATAACATACATCAAGGAATTTTCTGTCTATCTTCTAGTAGAAAATGGAAATGAACGTATCAGTAGGAAATGGAGGTATGAAGTCTCTCATTCAGAATCAAAACTGAATACCAACTTTGTGTTATGTATTTACATGTCAAGTTGCTAGATTTTACAGTTCGTTGGTTGCACATTCACTCATATAATACTCTTTAGAGTTGTGTGAATTGTATGATGTATGGATGTACGTTTTTATGTAAGTGTGAATGGTGCGAAGTGTGGATTCATTCCTATCTGTAAGCAGGATGTATGAATTTATATTATAAAAGAGAGATAATCAAACTTCAAATCTTGCATACAGCCTTCTGCAGAGCTCTCTCTTGTTCTGCTTATGTCTGCATCATAGTGAGATGTTTGAAAGACAAGAGAGTAAAAAGAAAGGAACCAAAAGGAAGTGGGAGGGGATCGTGAGAAGGGTAGCATTCCTACTGTAGGGAGCTGGTTTCTCATTCTTGTCTTGTTCTTAGATTGATGGTACTAACTGATTTTGCAGATCAATCTAAGACAGAGGTGTCAAACTCGATTTCATTGAAGGACGCATTAGAGTTGTGATTGACCTTGGGGAGCTGGGGTGGGCATGGTCAGGGTGGACATGGCCAGCTCGATGTCACTCATGTTGGGGGCACCTGTGGAGGCCCAAATGGTCTGGTAGCAAAAACAGAATCCTGAGCTCCGTTTTCACCTGTGACAGCTTTCGGCAATCCTCTGTCAGTGAAAACTGTTAGATCGGCGGCTACAACAAAAACAGAGCTTCACTAGCTCCGTTTTCACTGGCAAAGGCACTATGGGTTGCTCCTTTGCTGTTTCCAGAGGAGCCCCGCGGACCAGATCTAAGCACCTCATGGACCGGATCTGGCCCCCGGGTCTTGAATTTGACACCCCTGATCTAAGATCTATATTTAGGCAATAAAAACGAAATGCACAGGTACAGTATATGTGATACCTTGCTCAATAGTAGTAACTGTGAGAGGGATCTTGGAGTCCTAGTGGACAACCATTTAAATATGAGCCAGCAGTGTGCAGCAGCTGCCAAAAAAGCCAAGACAGTTCTAGGCTGCATAAACAGAGACATAGAATCAAGATCATGTGAAGTGTTAATACCACTTTATTATGCCTTGGTAAGGCCACATGTGGAATAGTGTGTTTAGTTTTGGTTGCCACAATGAAAAAATGATGTGGAGACTCCAGAAAGAGTGCAGAGAAGAGCAACAAAGATGATGAGGGGATTGGAAGCTAAAACATATGAAGAATGGTTGCTGGAACTGGGTATGTCTAGTTTAATGAAAAGAAGGACTAAGGGAGACATGATAGCAGTGTTCCAGTATCTCAGGGACTGCCACAAAGACTGCCTCCAAAGGACCTGAGGGTAGGACAAGAAGCAATGGGTGGAAACCAGTGGTGGGTTTCAAAAAAATTTAGAACCTCTTCTGTAGGTGTGGCCTGCTTTGTGTGAGTGGCTTTCTGGCCATGTGACCGGGTGAGAGTGGCCAACTTGTAAAATGTGCTGAAACTCACTTAACAACGCTCTTGCTTAGCAACCAAAATGTTGGCTCAGAAACTCTGGCATTTAAAGCACGTAAGTCTTAAAGCTGTCAAGTTACAAGAACCTTGCACCTCTAACCCTTTAGAAAAAAAAACCAGGGGGATTCAAACTCGACAGCTTTAAGGCTTGTGGACTTCAACTCCCAGAATTCCTCCTCTCGCTCTTCATCTTGATGATGTGCAGATGGGTGGGGGGAGGAAGCTGGAACCGGTTCTACATGGCACTGTAGATTTGTGGAACCTCTTCTATAGAAGAGGTTAGAACTGGCAGGAACCCACCTCTGATGGAAACTAATCAAGGAGAGAAACTTCCTGACAGTTAGAACAATTAACCAGTGGAACAACTTGCCTCCAGAAGTTGTGAATGCTCCAATGCTGAAAGTTTTTAAGAAGATGTTGGATAACCATTTGTCTGTAGTGGTGTAGGGCTTCCTGCCTAAGCAGGGGGTTGGACTAGAAGACCTCCAAGATCCCTTCCAACTCTGTTATTCTATTCTATTCTATTCTAAAAGAAGTCAGTAGCCTCTGGAGAAATTTCATGCAACAGATATACGGGAGATTTCATTTGTTTTACAAATAAAATGCCATAAGAAGCCAAACTCTTATGCTTCACTAGATCTGTGCATTGTTTATTCTGAAGAATATTACTAGCGGAATACGATATTTAAATTATTTCAATGTATACTTTCTTATAATAAGTTGGTGGCTACAGCTCAAGAACATCCTGCTGTGAGGGTTGTTAGATATGACTATGGAAATGAACGGAAATGTATGCTCTAATAATTTTCTTTCTTTGGCTATTCCTACCTGTCAATCTGGCCTGCTTGGGGAGTTTTGCTGTAATATTTGAACTTTGCTTTTGCTGGCAATTATTTTGAGAGGCTCTTTTCAAATACATAGTAATGTATCTGTTATTACCATAGAATCTATTGTGATTCATATTAGAAATTCTTCACTTCTGGTATCTGCTCTCACCAGGAGAAATTATTAAGTTCCAACTGTAGCTTTAAAAATGGTGTTTAAACTCTCAGTAGCTAGCGAGTAATAGAGAATCTTACTTGGGAATTAGTGAAAGCAGGGATCAGCCTTGCAAAAACACTAGAGTGAAATAAGTTGGAAAGACAACTATCCTATGATTAGAAAATAGGTGTGTGTATGTGTCGTGTGCTTGTGTTTTAACTAGAGTTAATGACTGATGGCTATAATCTACAGTCTGGGAATTTTAACTAGTTAAAGACCTAAAAGACATCTGTTTAGTTATATTTAAACACACACACACATTTTAAAAAATCTCAATAAAGATACTTTTTGCTGTAAGAAAATGAACATTAACTTAATCATATTTTTAAAGACCATTCTGTATTGCCAGAAAATAAGGCCAACTTTAGTTGTCTCCTCCTCATAACAGGGCCCCTAACTTATGGGGTGCCTCAGGGCTCGGTCCTATCCCCCCTACTATTCAACATCTACATGAAACCGCTGGGAGAGATCATCCGCAGGCACGGGATCAGATACCATCAATATGCGGACGATACTCAACTGTATCTGTCCGCCCCGTGCCAACTCAATGAAGCGGCAGACGTGATGAACCGAGGCCTTGAAGCCGTTATGGACTGGATGAGGGTTAACAAGCTTGTGCTCAACCCAGAAAAGACCGAGTGGCTGTTGTGTTTCCCTCCCAAAGATTCCACCAATATTCCATCTCTCAGGCTGGGGGGTCAAATTCTATACCCCTCAGAGAGGGTTCGCAACTTGGGAGTCCTCCTGGATCCACAGCTATCGTTTGACCACCACTTGACGGCTGTGACCAGGGGGGCATTTGCCCAGGTTCGCCTGGTGCGCCAGTTGCGACCCTACCTGAATCGGGAGGCTCTCACAACAGTCACCCGGGCCCTTGTGACCTCTAGGCTGGAATACTGCAATGTGCTCTACATGGGGCTGCCCTTGAAGAGCATCCGGCGACTTCAGCTAGTACAGAACGCGGCCGCGCGAGTGATTGTGGGTGCACCTCGGTTCACCCACATAACACCTATCCTCCGCGAGCTGCGCTGGCTACCTGTCGAGCTCCGGATGCGCTTCAAGGTGTTATTAGTCACCCATAAAGCCCTCCATGGTAGTGGATCTGGATACTTGAGAGACCGCCTTCTGCCAATTACCTCCCTGCAACCAATAAGATCACATAGATTAGGCCTCCTCCGTATTCCATCGGCCAGCCAATGCCGGCTGGCAACTACAAGGAGGAGGGCCTTCTCAGTAGTAGCCCCGACCCTTTGGAACGAGCTCCCCGTGGAGATTCGTACCCTCTCCACCGTCCAGGCCTTCCGCACAGCCCTTAAGAACTGGCTAGCCCGTCAGGCCTGGGGACAAGGATAGCCGCCCCTCCCGAATGATGAATGTATGTTGCTTACTATTTTATTATATGTTTCTATGTCAATGTCTGTATTTCCCCCCCCCCTTGGTTTTATGTGAGCCGCCCTGAGTCCCCTCAGGGAAAAGGGCGGCCTACAAATATTAATAAAATCTCAAAAAAAAATCTCAAAAAATAACATTTTGCAGATAAATGTTTCCCTTTTACAGCAACCAGTAAAGGTTCACCTGAATTATGGATGTTCAAAATAAGAGGCATGCTGATTTCATGTCAATTGTTTGCTGTTTTCTTATTGGTGATCAGTTTATATTAAAGCTATCGATGGATAGAAGGTAGAATCAAAAACCATTTTCATATTTCTCTCAATCAAAGCCGATATGCAGAACAGGAACTTCCTCTGACTTCAGTGAACACAGAAAATGAATACAAATAGCAAGCTTTCAAGTAATGTTATATCAACTGAGGGAGAAATCTAACATACTAATTCACCATACCATGTAGAGCAGTGGTGGGATTCAGCCAGTTCGCACCTATTCTGAAGAACCGGTTGGTAACTTTCTAAGTAGTTCAGAGAATCAATTGTTGGAAGAAATCTCCTTTTGCTTTTTAGCAGTTAGCAATAGCAATAGCAATATTTCCCACTTTGCAGGGCTAATCCTGTAAGGAAGGCAGGAAGGAAACATTCTAGTGTTGTTCCTAGTCTAATCTTTATTGACCTGCTTACAGAAACTGCCTCTCCAGTTAACTCTTATTACATTTTAACAGCTAAGGCAAAGCGTCCATCGACCTGAGTGACCTTGAGTTGGTCACGCCCACCCAGTCACATGACCACTGAGCCCCACCTACCCAGATGGTCATTAGGGCAGAGAACCAGTTGTTAAATTATTTGAATCCCACCACTGATGTAGAGATACTCCTTGGCTTATGACACAGTTGGGACCACAATTTTAATTGTTAAGCAAATTGTTGATAAGTGAGGCATGCCTAATTTTATGACTTTTTTTCCATGGTTGTTAAGTGAACTCCGATTATTGTTAAGCAAATTCAGCTTTCCACATTGGTTTTGCAGGGTGGGAAGCCAGCTGGAGGGTTGAAAATGGCAATCACTTGATCCCGGATGCTACAACTACCATGAATACAAAAAAATGGGCCACTGTGGGGGGGGGGGTGCCACACACCCCATGCTCCCCCATCCCCCATACATTTGCTTGTGTCTCCCATATGTGCCTTGCCCCACACACGTGCGCGGCAGAGATCTGAAAATCAGCTGGCTGGCGGGAGGCATGAATGCATGCACAGTTGAGCTGACCTGGGCCACCAGTTCATCTGCCGCAGAGAGGGCTCTGCGTGCCACCTGTGGCACCTGCGCCATAGGTTCGCCATCACGGGTATATCCTCTGAGTTCCCATTTACTACCTATTCAAAACCAATGAAACTCTTATTGGAAGCCATGCTAGGGATGTATGTGTTTTATCTTTTTATTTGATTTATTTCTTCATTTGATTATTTTTGAGAACTGAGATATTAGAAAGAAATTTGTTTCTGAGCCAGTAACAAAGAATTCAGGCAGTTGCTTGAATCAGAGATGAAGTTTCTATCAAGGGTGCAATATACAAAACCAGCTGTCAGAGGCAGCCACTCTAAGCCATTTTTAAAAGGTCTTTATATGGGAAAATCTTGCGCTTTTTTTCCTAGAAAGCACACATAAGCCGCCCTCTAGGAATTCCAAAAATGATGCCCGTAGCTGGTTTTCTAAGAGCCAGCGCTTTGCAGTCAGCACCCTGCTGAGTTGTGGTTTTTTGCTTATTTAGCATTTGTAGATTGAAAACAGTAAGGAGGATGCCTTGCTTCTTATTTAATCCAAAAAATATCTCAGATTAAGTTTGGGCAGGGAGGAAATGTTCCCCCAATCATATTGGCTCTTCCCATTCCCATTCCCACTAGACTATTCTTTGTCTAGTGCCTATTCTAATTTGGGATTTTGAGCTTTTTGTCCTGATTGTGAAGAATGGGTGGAAGGAGGACAATTTCCTTCCCACAGATGCTTCCACAGAATTTCTGCCTGCATACATGCCTGCACAAGGAAAAAAATAAAGTATTGGCCCCAAGAAATATTTATTGGCTTCCAGCCATTGAGCATTGAAACCTAGGGAATATAAAACCATAAGTGCCTACAAGGAGGAGCAAGGGGCCATGCTCCACCCTTTATGTATGTGTATTAACATCATTGTATGTTGTTATGCTGCACCCGTTTTCCCCGAAAATAAGACAGCACTTGGCCTTACTGTATTTTTGGGGAGGTCTTATTATTTTTGAGGTCCAGGAAGCGGCAAGGGTGGTCGCTTTCATGGCTGCCACTGTGTTGCAATATTTTCAGTGAGGGCTTATTTTTGGGTGAAGGCTTATTTTAGCACATGTGCTCAAAAGCCTAATTGGGCTTATTAGTGTTGAAAGTGTTTTTTAGCAGGGCAACCTGGTCTACCAAAAAATGGGAAGGGGCATACTGCTTCCGCTTTCGCCTTTCAGCACCAATCCAGGAACCTTCACTGGCAGCCTCTTTCACAAGAAACTATTTTTGTGTTAAATTTGTATTTACCGACAAAGAAATAATGGTAGACTAGTATAGATCTATTTCAAGCTATTTAGCTCTCATCAGCTAGCCATACCCTTAAGAGATTTGAACCTGGACTACTTACATATTAGGTAGATGTATTAACACATTAGATGTGCTGAACTTTGTAAATAGGTTGAGTTAGATATGATTTTCATTTCTTACAGTTCTTTGTACTTGGGGACCAAAAGACTACAGGAAGGTGTGAGATGTTGGCAGTGGAATTCGTACATTCATCCTTATCAGAAACATATTTATAACTTATGCCTCTAGATGGCTCATAGCTCGGAGTCAACTACATACATAGCAAACATAACTACAAAGTAGTTACTCAACAGAATTCCAAGTTAAATAACTTACAATTTGCATTTTATTTACATTCAGAATCTTATTGAGATTAGATCTGAATTTTGCAGAGCTATACTGTTAGTTGCCTGCAGCAAAGTTTTATTAGTGTCCTCTGGTACAATAAAAGTTGTATTGTACATGGTACAATAAATAAAGGCAGTTGAGTTGTATTTTGAGCCTGATAAATTAATCTAGTCATTTGTATTTTCAGATAGGCTATAGCGTTTCCGTAATAAATTAAGATTATATCTGCAATGTGATTTGTCCTGGAATATAAATTTGAACTATAAATTTTCAGCTTTATATTAATACAGATTACATTAATATGAAGAAAAATAAGCTTTCTAAGGAAAAACTTGAACTTAAAAATCTGAAAAGGTATGCTTCAGTCCTTTCCTGTCCCAGCATCATGATTCCATTAAAGGGATTGATATCTGAATTATCATGATTAATCATTTCTGAGAACAAGAGCTTATGATAATTGTAATTATGTCAGTCCCACTAAGTAGACCAGATCAGGAATTCAACTACGCAGTCAGACTAGAACAATACTTCATTGAGTCAACTATAATAACAGAACTTGCAACTTTCCCCCGCCCCCTCTTCTTATGTTCCAGTGGAACAGAAGACATTGGACTGAGTGCAGTGATGAGCTACTGCATGGTCATGCAGGTTCAGGCAAACTCTTAACTTTGATCGTTGATTAGCCCGCCCACCCGCCCTTATGCTAAGCTATCCATTTATAACTAACTTTCTGGCTTGTTCCCTCTGCCCTCGCTGCCTAGCTGAGTTTCTGCCACCCCTGCTTTACTCACTGGAACTACCTGAATTGATTATCTGCATTTTTGAAGCTTGGTTTCACTCCCAAAGGGACACGTGCGAGCGACGGTAGCATGCACGCACTCACAACCAGCGAACTGCGTGTGAAAGCCTACCTCTGACTGAGTGACTTCGTCCAAACTTCTACATTCTTTGCCTAGGTAAACCTACCAATAAAGTGAAAAGGTGCTCTCAATACAATGAAAATTATGTACAGTTTATAAAATGCAGAAATTGTTTCAAGACAATAACATGTTTTAGAACAAACAGATTAATGGCTTGTAGTTGGAGCTTGACAGAATTTATTATGGTTAAAATCCCGCACATCATTACTGTAGATTGTAATAAATGTGCTTCAGGATATTTTCATGGGTGTATAAAATAAATAACATTGGGGTATGCATCAAGGTCAAAGGCTAAAGATCATTGTGATATTATCAAAGATCTAGAAAGTTCTCTCAGGCTGTCTTTCCAGTTAAGATAAAAATTAATAAAATATTTTAATTAAAACCAAACTAGGTTATCAAATGCCCCTAGGGGTTTTTATTCATTTTTAAAAGACTTTGAAAATTAATTCAAGTTCTCAATTCTCTCTTATGCTATTCCATTTCCTTCTCTTTTATGGATTTTAGTTAGGTGGTACCAATATGGAAAATTAACAGGATATCTCTCTAAATATTAATCTTGTACAGCTCTCATTTATTTAAAGGGGTATTTGTAGGATATATTTCAACTCCAGAGATATTATTCAGATGTATAGGTGAATAAATATGGTCCAATTTGCAACACAAAATGCTGCAAATCTTTTCTTGCTTAAAAAAGAAAGAAAAGAAAAACTAAGCTATTTAATTAAGGAGATAAACTGTAATTGACACAGCCCAATTTAATTCATATTGGTTCAGAGTTTTAATAGGAAATATATATACATATGAAAAGATGGGCCAATATTTCCTTACCAAATTAACTTTGTTAATTCATGCACATTAGCAGGTGTCTGCAAAATTAGGTTGTTCTACTTAAATGATCAAATTAACATTTCCTCTTGAAATTCTCCACAGTTTCCAGATTAGTGCTTACATTTTTTATTTCTTTTGTAAATACAGTAGGGGGAAAAAGCATTCTGCACATTCCCATGCCTTCTGAATAACATCTTTTTTATGCTTTTAATTTTCAGATTCCCTATAGAATACCGATTATATTCCAGATGTGACTTGAAGGTAGGAGCCATTCTGAAGTTGGAAAAAATATTCATAGTAATCAAAAGGCCAACTAATTTAACACCGTTCAGACAGTTAGCAAAGCTTTCTCCTGTAAAACCTAACAAATTTCCAGTATACAATGGTAAATGCTTTGCTGACAGTGATATCTATAAGATTAAGCATTTGTATTTAAGAGGACATAGAACTGAATTTCCATTGCAACCTTCAAAGATAAAATTGGTTCCATGTTTGTTTTGGTTTGGTTTCTTCATGTGTCTGCCACTTTTTAGAGCTTGTCCATTCAAAACAGCTGACAAAATATTAAATAAAACAACATCCTTACAAGCATAAATTGCAATCTATCCAGTGGTGGGATTCAAAAAAATTAACAATCAGTTCCAGTGACGTGCGGTGGGATTTATGGCTGGTGAGGCACTGACACCGGGGTTTCAAATTTTTTTAGACTTGTGGACTTCAACTCCCAGAATTCCATAGCCAGGCATGCTCAGTTCCGATTTAAAGCGACAGCATTTGTTTTTCTCCTTTGTGAAAAAGTTTTACTTCATTCTTTTTCTCCTCCCTCCCACTCCTTCCTCCCTCTCTCCCCCCTCTCTCAAACAGACACACGCACACAGAGAAGTTGGATCCCTCTCTCACTCACTCACTCTCAAACAAACACAAACACAGAAGTTGGATTGGATATATTTTCCAATGGCTTGAAAGCAGCTCCTCTGCCACACACACACACACACACACACACACACACACACACACACATATTCCCCTGCTGCCTTCTGATCTGAGCCTTTGATTGCAGGTGGAGCCATGTTGCCTTTTCAAACTTGTAATCAGTGAGGGCTTATATACTTTTATCCAGCTGTGGGGGGGGCTTGGTGGGTGGGTGTTTGAAAAGGCATTGTGGCTCTGCATGCAATCAAACTTTTTGAATTCGTCCCCCTCCCTCCGACCCACACGTACCTTTTCCAGCTGTTTCAGAGAGGATTTCAACTCTGCTCTTGCCTGCCATCATGAAAAAAGAAAATGTAAAAGGAAAAAAGCATGAGCTGAGGCCAGGCTGAGCTAGTGGCTGCCAGAGCCTCTAAAAAGCCTCTAAAAAAACACACTCTATAGGAGGCAGGAGAACAACCTGCCTCATCTACGTCAGGAATTTTTAGGCTTTTAACCCTTGCTTAGCTCTGCTCGAGTGATCATAAAGCCAGAGTAGATGAGGCACCTTGTTCTGCCGCCTCCTGTGGAGGGTACTTTTTTAGAGGCTTTTTTAAACAGTTAAGCACTAAGCAGAGTCATCCATGGTGATTCTGGCAGCAACTAGCTCAGCCTTTTTCCTTTTACATTTTTTTTCTTTTCATGATGACCGTGGTGAGGCTCTGTCTCTCCTGCCTCCCCTGACTACACATCCCTGACCAGTTCTCTGCCCTAATGACCAGCTGTGTAAGCGTGGCTTGGTGGTCATGTGACTGGGTGGGCGTGACCAACTCAATGTCACTCACATTGATGGGCGCTTCACCTTAGCTATTACAATATAAGAAGGGTTAATCAGAGGGGCAGTTTCTGTAAGCAGGACAATAAAGCTTAGGCTAGAACAACACCAGAATTTTTCCTTCCTTACAAGATTAGCCCTGTAAAGTGGGGAAAAACAAAAGGAGATTTCTTCCAACAACCAGTTCTACAAACTGCTTAGAAAGTTAACAACTGGTTCTCCCGAATAGGTGCGAACTGGCTGAATCTATCCAACAAAACACCTAAATATATTAAGTCAACAGTAATTAAAATGATATGAAACAATATATGGTGTTGTAAATCTGAAAGCTAGACAGTGAGCAATGTGAGATTAGAATAGCAGTACTTTGATAAAAGACAGTAATGTATTAGTTAAAAGCAGCTTGGAACAATCAAGTATTCAAAGCCTGTGAAAAACTGGCAAGACAGACTTGTTCTCTAGTGCCTCTCTAATATATCTTGATGGCTGTTAGACCTCTTAGCAAAGCTTCAGCTGCTATTCCCAAAGTCTAGGCAGGAATGTTCATTGACAGGCAGTCTTTTAAATAACATCATCTACAAGTGCTTAGAAGTGCAGTCATTTCAGGGAAAGCGGAGTTAATATTTTGTCTGAATGAGACCTGACAAAACCTCATAGTTGCCATAATAATTCTTTATTTATTTAATATTTTTCTTCAGGCATCTTTATAGGATTAAAATTCAAGCTTAAGAAATAAAACCAAGCATGTGAAAAGAAAGACATCTTGTGCATTATACTTTACTAGGCAATAACCTGGCATTATAGGGGGAAATGTCTAGACCAAATGTAATTTCTAATGTTGGATTTTCTCCCTTACCAGAGGGAGCCCCCTTGTGGAGTACGGTGAAACTGTTACCATGGCAACTCCACTGTGCTGCACAATAGAAGGCATTTTACGGCAGTACAGTAGAAGCCATTTTAAGGCACAACAGGGTGTATCTTAACAGAACACACATCATGGGGGTTTTAGGGGTGGCTTACCCCCACAATATTTTAAGTCAAGTGTACCAAGTTTGGTTTAAATTGCTCAAGGCATTTCAGAGTTATGCTGGAACATACACACAAACACACACACAGGCAGACAGATATAGATATAGATATAGATATAGATATAGATATAGATATAGATATAGATATAGATATAGATATAGATATAGATATAGATATAGATATAGATATAGATATAGATATAGATATAGATATAGATATAGATATAGATATAGATATAGATATAGATATAGATATAGATATAGATATAGATATAGATATAGATATAGATATGCTTATTTTAATACTACAATTCTAGTAATTTTAATAACAATGTTTTGCTAAGATGTTCCAAAGTAGCATGCAATAGGAAAAGAAGAATAAATCCTCACAATTAGCCACAGGCTAATCTCAGTTCTTGGAAATTTGCAGATTTGGCTGAGTCAAAGGTCTGTTTTTTTGTTTGTTTTTTTTAAGTCCCTCTTGAGCAAAGTTCAGTAGGCAATTTTTGAGCCAGCTGCAATCTTTCAGGCCACTCAACCAAAATGTTACAAATGAGGATTTACAAATGTAGTAGTCAATTAAAAAATAGAATGAATTTAAGAACATTGTAAATCAGGGCTGTCAAACACCACACACTAGCCACACCCATGTCCGGTTTAGCGAAGGGGGGGAGGAATCCTGATACATCATGTGACCTCCGCTGTGACAATGCGAGTTTGACAGTTTGCTGTAACTGTTAACTTTTCATTCTCTAAATATAATCACAAATATTTTGACAATTTTTGAAAATATATTGTTATTGTGAAAACAGTAAATGGAGCAGATGCAGAAAATAAAGAGAAAAGGGTAGGCCCAAATTCACATTTGTTATTTCCTGAATATAGTTAAGAAATTACTTGATATCTGTGAACAGTTTAATTGGACATATTCCACAGACACATACAGATTTGCTGAACAGAGCAACGTGAACTAATGAAAAAGGAAAGAAAAAATATGCCCTTATGCACCGTACATAGTAACTCTACAAATTAGGTGGGTAATATTTTGTTCTTCATAAAAAGATAATACTATCTTTTATCTGATTTTAACAGAATGAAGCAAAAGCCTGATGGCAGAGAAGATTATGTCTCCCATAATAATAAACTCATTTTTATATGACATTTTTGCTGCAAACAGTCCTTTGCAGTCAATTTTCAGCATGCATAAAGCATCTATTTCAATACTTGAAAATTCAAGATTAAAGAAAATATTCTGCTTTCTCACTGCCTTGATCCCATAAAATTTTAAATCCTTAACAGCTTTCTGACCGATCACAGATTTTTTTGTCCTTATCACACTTGTGGCCTTGTACCTTCATCTCTCAGTCCATTAATCCTGATACTGTACATCCCAATCAGTGGTTTTATTTATTTATTTATTTACTATTTTATTTACTTTATAGGTAACTCAAGACAGCAAACAGACCTCATACTATTTCCTCATCCTATTGCTTAATCCAATAAAGATTGAGAAGAAATAATGAAACAGGACCTTAGAACTCTGTCCTCCCATTAGTAGGATAACTCAGAAAAACTGAGAAGAAGGGAACAGAAAACAGAACGGTGGAAGTAAAAAATGGGCTGCAGCTTGGGGCTAGAGAAGAAAATCCTCCCAGAGGCCATTGCTGATTGGCCCAGCTGGTCATGTGACCTAGGAGGATATGTGCCTCTCACCCTGTGCTTCCTATTGCACACATACACTCAAACACAGAGACATTATATGAGCAGAACAGATGTGCACAAGCAGATATTTATTTGTTTGTTTATTGCTTATAAAATGCATAGAGCAATCTATATCTCAATCTTGTGACTCTAGAGATCTCACAGTACAAAAGCAGAATATCATAAAATGACACTGTCGTGCATTCGTGCCCCTAAGTCTGTATGCCATTCGAATCCAGCTCTTTCAGACGCTACCAATGGAACTGCCCGAGACAAGACAAATCTTGGGAAGGAGAGATGTTGCTCTGAAGAGTAAAGGCTGCAACAGAGAAGGCATATGTGGCCAGAACCTTCGCGCGCGCACATTCAGAGGTAATATGTATGTATGCATTTACCACGATTAGTCTTTACTAAGAAAATGCACTCACACAAGCCACCAGATATTTAAAAAATGATCCAATGTCCTTATTTCCCATTTTTTAAAGAAAATAATTACTAATTTTAGCAAACAAAGCTGCAATTATATACTAATAGTGCAACAACTCATACAACAAACATAAAGATATAATAGCGGGGAGTTCAGTGCAAAAAAACCCCATAGAATTTACTTTGAACATTATCCATAGAATTGGCATAAGATGTTTCACTGTTGGAAGAATTACAGTGAGACTTAAGTTAGTTAGATGTTACTGTGTTGTTTAGTTATATTAGAAAATTCTGAAATGTATTTATAAATGGAAGAATTTGAATCTATTGGGCCTGGATTGTTATACAAAAGATATTTATGTGTTTTGGAAACGTCTCTTGTGCATCAGATAACAAAAACAAAATATGTACATTTCCATCCTTGGTCTTGGTTCTTGATTAGTATAATGGGAAGTTATGACAGGGGTATCTACAGTATCTACAAAATCTACAGTATGGCAGATGCATCCTCTGTGATGCTGTCACACTTGTGAAAGATATGGTTTGGTTGCAATATAGGACCCACTATCATACCAGTTGTGACACCTGGAACCCTATGGTTAAATTAAAGACAGAGCAGACAATATGGTTCTATGTGTTCAAAGTTCAACTTCCTTCCTTCCTTCCTTCCTTCCTTCCTTCCAATTAACTTTTAGTTGTACCTATCTATAACTGTTGTAGAATATATGCCAATTTGATATTAAAGAGCCAAGGTGGCGCAATAGTTAGAGTACAGTACTGCAGGCTACTTCAGCTGACTGCTAGCTGCAGTTCAGCAGTTCAAATCTCACCGACTCAAGGTTGACTCATTCTTCCATCCTTCCGAGGTGGGTAAAATGAGGACCCAGATTGTTGGGGGCAATATGTAAACTGCTTAGAGAGAGTTGTAAAAGCACTAGGAAGCGATATATAAGTCTAAGCGCTATTGTTATTACTATATTAGAAACGTCACTTAAAGCATTGCAACATAAAACACATCTTCCACTTTATTTTTCAAAAATTTGAGGGAAGCTCAGAGTGCTAGTGTTAGGAAAACCTCCATCTGTCAGAGTGACAGATTTTTGAATATATATTTAGTGCCAGAAACAGCAAGGCTTGACAGCTTACAGATCTGTGTAATATCGAGGGACCTGTCTCTAAAACATTTTAAGTTATTTAATAAAACTTAATTTGATTTCTTGTTTAAACCTTGACTAAAAGACTGCTATTCCATATCTTCCCCATGCTTCACCTAATCACATTACCTCATACATATAAAAAAATCCCAGAAAAACAAATTTTGAAATCAGAAAAGTAATAATTGCTGAGAGCAAAAATAACAGGTCTTTTCAAGATCTCTCTGGGTTAATGGGAAGATGCTTTAAAGTTGAAGAAATAAGATGTTAGGAGAAGGAAGGTATTTTAAGTGTTCTTTGAGTATTTTAAACTTTCTTTTTATGTTTTTTTTTATGTAGCTCTCTTGAAAGAATAACGTTAAAAATGAAAATCATGGGAGAATTCTAAGGTTGGTGATGATTGCCCTATCTGTAATGCACTAGTTGTAGAAAGCTAAAATAATATCAATATCAACATAAATGTCAGGGTTCCAAATAGCATCCAAAAGTACATCAGAGTCGAAGTCCAAAGATTCCTCAAAGTTCCAATTTATTAAGAGAGCCATGTTGGCAGATCTGGAAAAACCTGAAAGTGAAGGCTTCCAGGTTTTCCCACCCAACTGAAAGTTCAAGATCCTGCCCCCATACCCACAAGTCCATCACATGGTCCAATCTTCCACTGCCACGCTGACAGCTTCCACCCGTCCAGTTCCAGCCAGGTGCAAAGATAAAGGATGACCTTGGCTTTCTAGGAAGAATTTTGTTATGGCTACCTCTCACCCAACTCCGTATAATCCCTCCTCCTATTTTCCCACAATAGAAAATGCATAGGAGAATAATAGAAAGTGTGGCAGGCCCAAAGTCCAAAAAGACTTGCAGGCCTGACAATAAATAGCTAAATTATTTCAAATTGCCTTTGTTTTTTTTAGCACTAGATAAAACTTGGTCCTGAATAGTTTGGTAAAATAAGTATAAGTATAATCTTTATTGTCATTGTACGTAAATACAACAAAATTGGTTTTAACCTCACTGGTGCAAAATTATAACAGAAACAAAAACAATAAAGAAAAAGAAACAAAACTAGTGTGTGCATGGAGTGATTGTGGTTGTATTTAAATAGCTTCATTATAGCACCAAGAGCTCCAGCGAGACCCATACACACAACCTAACTATTGTTTTGGAATTTTGAGAGATGGCTAATCTATTACCTTGCAGTTTAGGCAGTTTGGTTAAAATGATAGGCCTTTTCCCAGAGGTTTTCACTTGCTTGCTTTGCAAGAGCCATCTGTCAGCAAACCTTTTATTGCAATGAATCATGGAGTTGCAATTCTTCAGTAAGGCAAAAGACCTGCCAGGTTTACAAAGCAAAAAGCTTACCTGATGTTGTTGGAATACAGTAAAGTGGTAATTATTATTCAAGGGAAATAAAAGTGAAGAATGGAACCTCTGGTAATGTATCCCATCTCTCTAAATAGGTTGGAATTCTTCCAGCCAGAAAATGCTATGTAAATGATGGCAGAATTACTTGGGTACTTATCATTGACTGTAATTCTGCAGGCAGGAGCAAAGAAGAGATTAGCGCTCTGCAAAATTATGTTCTTTCTTCAGCTATTAAAATATACCTTCGAAATTTTTTTAAAAAAATTCTCAGGATCAAATATAAATCCTATATTATATTCATACTTGAAAAAAACAAACATAAAAGTATAGGAAAGAGATAAAAGTGCCTTCTTATTAGGGATATTCCATAGATACTCGTTGGATTAAAACCAGTATTATTATCATGTTATAAATTTGAATCATTTATTTACGGTATGTATTCTAATCCACTCTACACACAGGCAAAAATCATGATATTAAAATAAACAAACATGAAGAAAAGACTTCTTTTCTAGCTAACGAATCTTGTCCTCGACTTACAACAGTTTGTTTTGTGACCCTTCAAAGATAAAATGGCACTGAAAAATGACTTATGGACATTTTTCACACATGACCATGATCACATGATTTACATTCAGAGGCTTGGGCAACTAACTCACATTTATGATGGTTGCAGTGCCCCAGAGTCATGTGATCTCCTTTTGTGATCTTCTGACAAGCGAAGTCAATGGGGAAGCCAGATTCACTTAACAACCATATAACTAATTTGAGAACTGCAGTGATTCACTTAACAAATGAGGTGAGAAAAGTCATAAAATGGAGCAAAGTCATTTAACAAATTTCTCACTTAACAACATAAATTTGGGGCTCAATTGTGGTCATAAATTGCAGACTACCTGTAATCCTAATTTCATTTCTATTCAGTTATTGATCCTTTATATTACTTTCCATGTGTTTCAGCAGATTGATTTTAAACATGCACAAAACCCTCTAAATAAAAGCATAGGAAGATTCTTTTGCATAGCTTTGAAAGAGTTCCTATATTCACTTCTATTGGTTCCTATATTAATCCAAGGAATGCTAAGTAACATCAGTATATGGGCAGATTTAATTTAGCTAAAATGTTAATTATAGATGAACTGGCAATTAATTATGTACTTTGTTCTTTTTCAAGAGCCCTACTGCCAAAGCAAAGATAGTAACTTAAGACTCACCAGTTTCTTATATTGTCAATGAAGCCAATATACATTAATCTTACAGGAAAAGCTGCAGACATTGTGTATGTATACTACACCAAGTTTCTTGTTTTAGCATCCTAACAAAAGATAAAATACGGGCTGGATAATATTACTGTTGAATAGACTAATAGTTGACTGAATGACCAAACCCAAAAAGTGCTAGTTAATATTTCCATTTCAACTTGAAGGAATTATTAATAATTATTTTCTGTGCCTCTGTGTTATTTAATATCTGTATCAATTACAGGTAGTCCTTGACTTAAAACAGTTCACTTAGTGATCATTCAAAGTTACAATGGCAGTGAAAAACTGACATATGACCATTTACAACACTTATAACCGTTGCAACATCCCCATGGTAACATGATTTACATTTGGATCTTTAACAACTGACTCGCATTTACAATTGTTCTGGGGTCTCCTGATTACCTTTTGCAACCTTCTGACAAGCAAAGTCAATAGGGAATCCAGATTCATTTAACAACCATGTTACTAATTTAACATCTGCAGTGATTCGCTTAACAAATAAGGCAAGAAAAGTTGTAAAATGAGGGCAAGAGTCACTTAACAAATTTCTCACTTAGCAATCGAAATTTTGGGCTCAATTGTGGTCGTAAGTTGAAGATTACCTGCATTTGGGTGAAGGAGTTGAAGGGATACTTACCAAGTCTGATTACATGAAATTGGAAGGTATGCTAATACTTCAAAAGACAGAGAGAAAGTGTGTGTGTTTTTTAAAATCAAGACAGGTTGAGAAGAAGGCTAGAATGGATAGAGGGCATTTGGTAAGAATAAAGTCCTTCATCTGATTAGGAAAAATAGAAAGACACAATTATAGGATGACTGACAACTGCCTTGGAAATAGTACACATACAAAGGATCTGGTTGTCCTTGTCAACCACAAACATGAGCCAACTGCTCATATTTATGGTTGACAAATGCAGTTGCTTGGAAGGTAATTGCTTGGAAGATAATTGCTATCTTGGGGTACATTAACAGGAACAGTAAGTCCAGATTATGTGAAGTAATTGCTTCATTCTACTCTACCCTGGTCAGATCGCACTTTGAAGGCTATGCTTAATTCTGAGCCTCAAAGTTCAAAAAGGACAGAGGCAAATTGATGCGTGTTCAGAGCAGGAGTGAAATCAACTTACTTTCGCTAATGGCTTGCAAATGTGAGTGCGCATGTGTGAGCGTGTGTATGGTCAGTGCATCAAAAACGGGATGTGATTATGTCCAGGTGGGTGAGCAGAGCCTGCTACCAAGCATGCCTGCAAAGGTAAGTAAAACAGTGAAGGGGGTGAAATCCACTGTGCCACACGATTTAGATTAGCTAGAAAGCAAGAAATCTGATCATTCTAGCTAATATAAATTGCACATCACAGCTGATCATTGGAAATATCAGTTCGCCTGAACCGGTAGCATTTTTTTACTACTGGTTTGTGTGAACCCATCTGAACCAATAGCCTTTCATCCCTGGTTCAGAGGATGATATCAAGGCAGTGAGGAGTTTGAAAACAAAGTCATCTGAAGAATGGTATCTTTGGTCTTCAGAAAAAGGACTTTTGTTATGTGTTTCCTCTTATTTCTATCTCTGGGACAGACTGGGCCTGCTCACTCATGTGAATTACATCTAGGATCTGGATCAACAAATGATCATTTGTTAACTTACCCTATATTGTATTCAGTCCCTAAGCTTAGGATAGATGCTGCCAATAACTGACATCCTGTCAATTATATACAAAGATATAGGAGAATCTCCAAAACATAATATCCTGACTCCAAAACACAGGAAATCCTCAATTATTTTTCAAAGCCATATTTATGAATTTCAAATATTAGGATATTGGGTATGTTCCTCTCCCCCGCCCCACCCCTTTCTATTTAAATGCTGGAGGCAGGCAATGCCATAAGCAAGAAACTTTTTTCCCAACAGGGTGTTTTCCAGATACGTTGGATTTCATCTGCTATGTTTCCCAGCGCATTTATTAAAATGATCGTCACATATTGGAATGAAGAGTAGAGTATAGGAATTCAGCATTAAAATGAGAGAGATGGCTTTCACTCAGCATTTTAATTCACCTTGATTTTAAATTATTCTGATTGAAAGCTATAATATCTCTCATTTTAAAGCCAATATATTCTGCTTCAAGATTTCCTGGTGATAACTATAGCCAAGCAGACATTCTTTTAGCTTTGTTCAGTCTGCTAATTGCATCCCTTTGAGGAAAGTGGGGAAATGACCACCATCTGTCATTGTCTTTTAAGATCTAGTGGACTACTGAAATGTGCCATGTACAATTCTGCCATTGTTTATTGGCCAGAAACCTCTTTTTGCTGAAGTTTATCTTGGTTCTCTTCTAACAATTTTCTGTGATCAGTAGTTACTGGATCTATTTATAAGGAAGGAAGGTGAAGCAGAGGACACTTACAGGGTTTATGATACTCCGAAGCAATAGACCTTTGCAGAGGTCTTCTGTTCACACACACAGCCTTAATTTAATCTGATTCCCTGAAAAAGATGGCCAGGCATGAAAACTTGAGCTGTCTTGTAGTTGAGGTCTGTTGACTGCTGAACCATTATCCTTTAGGGATAAAACAACATCTTTGTGCTCAATTGCTTCAGCAGACAGACATCCAAATGAAACATCTGATGTCATTTCGAATCTGGTTTTGTAGAATCTACTTCACCTCATGAGTCTACAGGAGTATCAAACTGGCGGCCCATGAACCAGATGCATCACATGCAGGCCACGCCCATTCTAGCTCCACTAAGACAAAAAATGTTGTGATACATCACGTGATGTCAATGTAACATGGCAAGTTTGACACCCATGGTCTAGGAAATAGGCAAGATGCTTGTGGCTATGTGTTCAATTGCTTTTTAAACTCTTGAGGACACCATGTTTGCTAAATTTCAATTTACGTGTGAGAGGATTGTGTGTCAAGGATGCTGGATGCTGGTCTTACCTACTGGGTTACAGGAATTTATATTTGGATACCTCCCCTGAACTTCATCTGCATTGATTCGACTTCATCATAACCTTCCTAGTCCTTTGCAAGCCTCAGGTGCAGAATGTATCAGAAAGGATTTTTTTTTTTAACTGACAATAGTGTGAATAATAGGACAGAGCAGTGTGGTGGCCTAGAGGTGAAAACACACCTCCCACTCAAAAGGTTGAGAGTTCAATTCTAGGCAGTGATAGATATTTCTCTACCAGTCAAAGAGAAAATATCTACTGCAAACTCCGCATAGGCATCAGGAAGGGCATCTGGCCAGTAAATGCTCAGGTCCATTCAGTCACCTCAACTCAACCATGAAACAAGGCTCTTAAAAATGTGTGAACTAATGGGACAATTTTTATTGTGTTCTTCCTGTTTGTCACTGAGCTTCTGTTTGTAACAGGCATGAAATTCTTCTATCTTTGCTACCAGTTTGGAACTGGGAGTGCACGTGTGTGCGCACTTGCTTCACTCACATTCAGTGCTTCTGCGCATGCACAGAACATCCATGATGATGTCTGGGCAGGTGGGCGGATCCTCTCACCACACTGCTGCTGGTTCACCCAAACCAGGTTGAACCAGCAGAATATCATCTCTGGTATGTAAGCAAATCAGGGAGACGCTACAAGAGAGCAGCTTGAGTTTATTGCTCTTTTGCCTTTTGTTTTAAAGGTATTAATTTTAAAAAGTGTTGAAAACTGCTCCATTGTATTCAGAATCAGTGTGTTATTTTCTAGTGGTAGGTTATGATTAATTTTCTGCTAGAGAATGGACAGCTGAGCATTGGTTTTCATTGTACATCTATCTGAAATCTCAGTAATAGAAGAATGGAAATGATTTTACTGCTCTATTAAGATAAAAAGAAATTAATGTTTAAAGAAGGAAAGAAAATGGAAACTTTATAAGTGACATGTGGAGAGTCAGTTACGATCATCAAATATGCGAATGTCTTGTCTCTGAACTTCAACTTCCTTTTGAGACTTGTCCAAAATTGTCAAGAATACAAAGTTCCTTTTGTTTGGAGTTTGAAAAGAAATGCTTCAGAATGGTTTTATTCATATTGTGTAAGTAAATAATTTTTACATATGGATATACCTGTATCAAATCTTTTTAACATTTTTTTTTTAAATTAAAAGGGGGGATTTAGCAGACAGGTGAATTTCTTGTTTAAATAAAACATGTTCTCAATTGAACAAAACTTCCCTTAACTCCCTGGCCACCCAATATGCTTTCTGGGGCCTTCGGGGAAGATCGACTAGCAGAGAACATGATATATTACTTCAGTTTTCGAAGCAGAATATGCATTTGGTTTCTGTTCTTTCCTGAGAGGTTTTCCTAAGTGAAACCATGAATCATTTCCTGAGGTTGTTAGATATATGAGCTGGAGGCCTTAACCTGGTCACTAGTTCCCAATCCTCCAAAGACGTTCCTAAACTGGGAATGTTTGAAAAGGTATCTAGCTAATTTCTGTTCTAAAGTCTTGTTAGCCACCAATACAACAGAAAATGGGAAGGAAAATGAGGCTGTCTATCTTTTCCTCCCTTCGTTTCCAAACTAGCTATGGGGAGCACAATAAAATTAAAATGGATTTTTGTGAGATCAATACCTTAATACTTCCACTAGTGTGGCCATTATCTTCACCAGGCTACAGGCTTCTAGCCTTCCGTGTAACAAAATAGCAAAGTCGGCTGTGTTGGTTTCACATTTGATAGGTTTAAAGCCTTGTACAAGTTTTAGAATGCCTCCCATTTTAGCACCATTCTTAAAGGTTGTAATAAGTAAAAATAGATATAGAACTTTCAATATCACAAGAATCATTACGGAGATATGGAGCATCATTTTTTCCTTGTATTTTTCCCTTTCATTTAGAAATGCAGGACAGTTTGAGTGGAAGTACCGTATTTTCACGACCAAAAGCCGCACCGGATTAAAAGCCGCAGTATCAATTAACGTTAATTTTTTAAACTTTTTCCACATATAAAGCGCACCGGGTTATAAGCCGCGCTCAGAGACCCGGCTCCCCTTGGTTCCTCATCGAATCACGTGCGCAGGTTGCAACTGGAACTCCGTCTGCCCGAGTTGGGGCATTTTCTGGCTTGGGACGCTCCGGCGGCTTCTTCGGGAGGCAGCCCGCCGGCTTCGGCGAAGGCTGGGACGGAGAGCGCGGCGACCTGTGCAAAGTACTTTCGCCCCCACGCCGGCCCCCCTCACCGCGCGCCGGCCTTTGGGGATGAAGGGGCAGGACTTCCCGGGCGGAAGGCATGCCTGGCTCTGCGGCTCCAGCCCCGGCACCTTTCTGCCGAGCCTCTCCCGCCAGGTGGCCGCCTTCCTCCGCTGAGCGGCCCCGCGCAGCCTCGCCACCTCGGGAGATCGCCAGCGCGGGGGCCTGGGGCGCCGCGGCCAGGGAAGCCGAACCGGGCGGCGGCGGCGCTCCGGTCGCTCTGTCCTCTCCGCCTCCCACGCGCCCTTGACCGGCAGCGCAGAGCCGGCTGGGGCGCGCAGCGGAGTTAGGCAGGGCGACTGCCGGGGCGGATGGGGTGCTCGGCGCCGGCAAATCCTGAAGGGCTGCGCCGGTCTGCCGTCCCTTCTTGCGGCGGCGGGGGTGACGGAACAGCCCAGTCTATAGGGGCTGGGAGCTGGGTGGCTCTCTGCTCGCCCCCCGGTCTCCGACTGAGAAAGTAGCGAGGTTGAAGGGAGAGACCCGAGGGACGTGTGCATGCTTGTGAGCTTCAAGTTTGAGCGTCGGGAGGGAGAGATTTTCGATCTTTTTTCACATATAAAGCGCACTGGGTTATAAGCCGCACTGACGGTTTTTGATCAAATTTTAGGATTTTCAGTGCGGCTTATAGTCGTGAAAATACGGTATATCATTTTTTGACTGTTGTACGTTATTCCTATGTCAAAATTGTTGTATGAGAAAAAAAGAACATGTTTGTATTTATTATTTCAGCAGGTTAGCAGGGAATTGAGATACTTTGTGACCAGATAGATCTTTTATGAAGTATAAGCCCATATACAGACATGCATTATATCTGTTATTGCAGAGTTTCCCAATATTTTTGGGTTGGGAGCCCAGGAGGGGCACATTGTGCGCATGTGTGTGCATGAACAGGGCTGCAATACTCACGGTGACAGTAGTATCCATGCAGCACTTGCAGTAACGGTACTGCAAGTAGAAGGGTGTGCATGTGCGCGCACATGTTGTCAGCCTCTGTTTTGCTTGCTACGCTTGTTTGCTATTGGCTGCCACAGGAACGGGGGGAATGGTATTGGGGAAGGGAATTACATTGTACTGGAGGAGTCTTGTTCTTACCATCTTCTGCGCATGCTGGTGGCTGATGTTGGGACTTGGTCAAGGCCAACCGTTTTGTGTTCTGACCCCCCCTTCTCCGCTCGTTAACAGACGACAGTCAGACAGACTTAAAAGGAAATAACTTTATCAGTCCTCGGCTCAGACTGGTTGCGAGCCCAAAATAAACATAAATAAAGTCTCTGGCAAGAAGATAACAGAATGCAAAACAAATATCTCTTACAGCAATTCACTTCTCCAAGTGTCTCCTTGAATCAGGGTTACAGAAAGCAAATCACTTATCCAAATGTCTCTCACAAACAAACCACGACCGATGAATGATGAACGTTGACTTCTGCAACCAGGGCATGGCACCATCAGTCCTTTTATCTCCAGAAGACCACCCTAACGAGCCGCAGCTGCATTGTTATTCCTGCATCCCGACTCAACTCACAGCAACTTCTGCTGAGTCACAACAGTTTTGCATACCAACTTATGAGGCTGTTTGAAGATGCACCCCACATGACACCTTAGGGAGTTGCAGATTGTACAATGGGTTGGGGAATTGGGGGGAGGGTGCAGGGTAAACATTTGATATGTACATGTTCCCGCCTTTATGGCTCAGATCTTGCTTTCCTTTTGCTGTTTTCACTTCATATCTAGTAAAAGTAGTTTATCTCTGTTAAAATGGAGTTGAGGTTTTCCTTTCTTGGATATTGAAGGAGGCATGCCTGACACATGTGGGCACTGGCCAGCCACTTATGCAATATGGTGGCCAAGAGGCTCAGTACTAGGCACAGCCCACAGGTTGGGGACCCTTGTGTTAATGCATAATGCATCTAGTAATGCATTTCACATGAGTTTTTAAAAATGTGTGCTAAACTATCTCATGTTAGCCAAAAGTTCCCAACTCGATGCCCAGAAGTACCAATATGTCAATACACATTTTCCTTTATATCCCCAAGCATCTTGCCCCTTTTTGGTTTTCATGCTAAAACAAATATTTTAGCTCAAAAATATAAGCTGGCATTATGCAAAACAAACTGCTAACTTCCCAAATTATTTGAGCCTCTAAGCCCTAGATGGACCCACAACATTTCTTGGAAAATAAAAATAATAACTGACAAAATCAGCCATTTTGGAAATATGCTTACCTGCCAAGGAAAAGATAAAAGAAAAATAATCAGGAATAATGCAGAGTATCTGAATTAGGTGATAAAGGGACCTCTAATGTTAGGTCTAATGTAGGCCAAAAAAATGATTGGACTGTGATGCTGTTTATTAAGCACTGAGTTTGAACCAAGTTTCTCAGAAGCACTTATTTAAGATTTTGTTATAAACATATATTTTCATCTCTCTCATAGCTGTATAATAGTTGCTATAATTCCATAACTTTCAAAAATTAGGTGAATCATCCTTAGGCAGGGGTGGGATTCAAAGAGTTTGCTGCCCTGTTGCTGGGTGGGCGTGGCCATGATGGACATGGCCTAGTCAGCCTTCTGCACCATGACAGTAGGCTCGTTTTTCACCCTCCCCATGCTCTGAAGGCTTTCCTTGAGCCTCCGGTAGGGTG
The DNA here is from genome assembly GCF_051295495.1 of Thamnophis sirtalis. NCBI lineage: Eukaryota > Metazoa > Chordata > Lepidosauria > Squamata > Natricidae > Thamnophis > Thamnophis sirtalis. The sequence goes on along the minus strand of NW_028261385.1, from coordinate 74,441,903 downwards.
AAAACTGGTTCCCCTGCACTCCCTTGGGCGTGGCCAGCCAAGGGTGGCATTTAGTGATTCGCTAAACTGGGCAGAATCCTAGCTAGAGGATCGCCCAAACCTGTGTGAACCCCCAGCAGCCCACCCCGGTCCCTAGGTCTTTATTAAAAGGTGAAAAGTCATTTCTAGAATTAAAAAAATATAAAAATGGATTTCTCCAGCCCCCTATCTGGGCTTTAGAGAAGTTATTTAGAGAAGTTTAGAGAAGTTGTTCAATGAAGGGTTGAAAGCAAAACTTTTGGGCCAGTTTTTGAACTTCAGGGAAGAGGTTTTTAGAGGTTTTATTGGGATTTATATGCCGCCCTTTTCCCTGAGGGGACTCAGGGCGGCTTACAACCACAGGGGAGGGGAAGTGCAAGGTCAAAACAAAACAATTGGTGAACAAAAGAAAATTAATAAAACACAACTTTCATTCAGCAATCAAACACTCGGGCGGGTGATTGGAAACCTATTCCCAGGCCTGCTGGGAGAGCCAGATCTTGAGGGCTGCGCGGAAGGTCTGGGTCGTGGTGAGGGTGCGGATCTCCATGGGGAGCTCGTTCCATAGGGTCGGGGCAGCAACAGAGAGGGCTCTCCTCCGTGTGGTCGCCAGTCGGCATTGACTGGCTGATGGGATTCGGAGGAGGCCTAGTCTGTGCGATCTAATTGGTCGGTTTAGGGAGGTAATCGGCAGAAGGCGGTCTCTCAAGTACCCAGATCCACTACCATGGAGTGCTTTAAAGGTGGTCATTAGTATCCTGAAGCGCACCCGGAGACCAACAGGTAGCCAGTGCAGCTCGCGGAGGACAGGTGTAACGTGGGCGAACCGAGGTGCGCCCACTATCACTCGCGCGGCTGCATTTTGGACTAGCTGTAGTCGCCGGATGCACTTCAGGGGCAACCCCATGTAGAGCCCATTGCAGTATTCCAGTCTAGAGATCACGAGGGCTCGAGTGACTGTTGTGAGGGCCCCCCGATCTAGGAAGTGAGACTTAAAACATTTTTGGGCCAAAAAGGGAAAGGAATCATGTTGTTGAAAATGGATTGTCTAGCCACCAAGCTTTGGTAACATAATCAGAGTAGACAACCACCAAAACGAGACTATGGATTGTGTGCTAAGCACAGACTCTTCAGTAAAATTCTCTAATGTTCCAATGATTCCTAGCAATTGCAGGATATTGTTAGTCTAAAGAGATTTGCCCATTTGCTTTAATAGATTGAAAATCTCCATGTTCATAAAGACACTGGAATTCAGAATTAGAAAATAGAAACTAAAATATATGCACTCTTAATCCTGTTAACAATGCATAACAACTAATAATAACCCTGTAATAAGTATATAATTCTGCTACATCAATTTCTTTATATTTCATTTAGATGCCAATGGTTTTTTTATTTCCTCCTAGCATATATTTCTATTAGATTTGTCATATATTTGAAATGAACTGTGAAGGCCACTTATATAATTGAATTTGAGTGATAATGGGAACATCCAGAAATTCATAACTTTTCCCCTCACCTAAAAGGAAACATTTATTTTAATTTGAAAATGATTTACCAACCATTGATTTATGAAATGAATTTAGTAATAGAGCACTAATAATTGAGTTGAATTAAGTGGCAGTGGATCTCTCACACATTCTACAGTGTATGAACATCATTTAATCCAATTAATTGCCGATGCTTCTGACTTGCACCATCATGGGACCTAAACGTAGATCAAGTATGGAGCTTTTTGATCTCACACAGAAGTATAAACACTAGAAAAGCTTAGAGGTGGAGAAAATTCTTGGGTAAAATTCAGAAAGGCAAATGTATATAAAATAACAAAAGCACAATAGATGTTCAGGCATAACAGTTGTCAAATATAATTTAAATGCCTTTCAAGTAAGACAATTCTTATAATGTTCAATTGAAGCTAACTGATGCAGGGCCAGAACCCCTACTGATTAAGAAGCTATAATTTCTTGCTGATATTAGAAGATTACAGTCTATTATTTCAAATGAAAAATAACATTTAAGAAGTTTAGAAAGGATATAATTTTCCCTTCCCTTTTTACCTATTCTTTCATTTCTCGGTCCTCTCTTTTTTCAGCATAAGAATAGATTTCTTTAATAGGAGGAACAAGAAGATAAGAGGATTTTATATCAGAAAATTCTTAATGATTGATAAAAATGATGTTGTGATTAAAATACTTTACATAAAATTTATTCACAAGTTCCAAATTGGTTTCAAATGAATTAAGCTCAATCATGCATTTGTAAACTACTGGATTCCATCTCTAAAAGTTGTTAACAATATCAGTAATTTACAATATCAGTAAAACCATAACCAATTCGTTAACAGCAAGGGAACTAGTGTTATACATAATTTCTATATGAATATGACAAATTTTTAAGTCTTGAAAACTCTGAGATGATTACTTCTGATTTGAACTTGAATGTCACTGAAAAGATTTTATTGCATACATTTTAGCAGATCATTAAGAATTGACCTTATAAACTACGCTACCTCATTAAAATTACATTATATATGTTTCTAGTTTTTGTTGTTTTATTTGTAAACAGAATGGTTACCATCTTTGATTAAAATGCTCAATTAGTTATTTATTTTGCTTAATGTTTTGTTTTCTTTGTTTAATTAAGTAACTTTGTTTCTGAGCATTGCCTTGGGAGTTGAATTTTGCCCCTACTTTTCTCAGCTTCAGAAAGTGTGCAAACACATATCTATTTCACAATATTTTAAATGTTTACTTAATTCAGGTTTATTGTTTGTTTCTACATTTTTATTTTGTTTTTTTTTAATGTCATTAATTGCCTTGAGTACATGCTCTTAGTAGGATATAAATTCTAGATGTGAGATATAAATTGAATGTATAAAATAAATATAAATAAATATTGTTCTTCATATTTCCTGAGGTGTATAAATTGATGCAACATAAGTGATTCAATTTCTGATATTAGCTGCTGGGAAAATAAAAATGCATCTTTCTTTGGCTCCATGATATTTAAAGGTATGGGAAATTGCTTTAACAACTCATCCAGGATCAAAGGCTTCCCAGTATATCAAACATTAGAAATCTATTTTTTTATTAGAGCAATTTTAATAGAATAATTGAGTTTGTACTATCTATGTAAAATAGATCATAAATGGTCTTTCCATGTAGTGTTGAATTTTAATGTATATCTTTGGAGATAATAAGAAATGCAAAAGAAATTGTATCCATCTTTCACTCAAAGGATTACATCTTGTAACCAGAAATACAGATAGCCTTCAACTTACCACCTCAATTGGGACCAGTGTTTCTGTCATTAAATGATGTAGTTATTAAGTATGTCATCACATGACTGAGTCTAATTTTACATCTTTTTTGCCATGCTTGTTAAGTGAATCTGGCTTCTCCCATTGACTTTGCTTATCGGCTGGGAAGGTCACAATTGGTGATCATGTGATTCTAGTGGCTATAGCCATCATAAATACATGACAGTTGCCAAGCAACTAAATCATGATCACTTGACATGGAGATGCTATTATAGTTGTAAGTTTAAGTCATTTTTTTTCAGTGCCAGTGTAAATTTGAATGGTCATTAAATGAATCGCCCTAAGTTGGGTATGAATTTTATATGAAGACCTAAGAAATACAGTTAATTGTGTCATATTTAAACATAATTAGGGTTGTAGGATGAAATAAAAAGGCTTATTATTCATAAATACCCCTGAGAAATAGACAAATACCTAAAAATGATTAAACAAAAGCTATACATAACACATGGCATAACATAGGAGAACAAACACATCCAGCAGTCCATCTGCATTTAAAAGACCCAGGCCACTCCTTTGAAGACAACAAACTCCAAATTTTGGACAGAGAGAAGAGCTGGTTTGAAAGAGAAGTCAAAGAAGCCATCTATGTCAAAATTGAACTGCCTTCTCTCAACAGAGGGGCAGAGATATGACATCATCTATCTCCAATCTACAACACACTCCTGTCAACCATTCCAAGAAGGCTCCACATCAATTTGCACCACTTTGTGTCCTAATGACCCAGATAAACCTCCAGGGGACCTTAATGACCCGCTAAAAGAATGAAAATGTCCACCTGTCTGCAGGGAGCATAAATCCTTCCATTCCCCACCATCCAGTCAGAGCTGAAGAAGCTTCTTGGATGAGAAGCAAAAGTCTTCAAAGAAAAAACAGAAAGTCCTCTTGCCTGGACAACCATGACCTGGATGACTGAGAATCTCCATAGACTATACACAACAGTAGCTTTTAGGAATCTGGGTGCTTCCCTATGTTTGGTTTGAATCATTCAGAAGAAAAAGTAAAGATGAATGGGGTTACAAATTTTTGGGAGGTGTTTAAAAACTTCAGGATCTTCTTCAGGTAATTTTTCAAATATGTACAATATTTCTGGCTGGGATAAAACACATAAGATTCTGAGTAGCATTATTCCTTTAGGATACTGGAATGGATATTTGATGTCTTCACAACAATGCAAAATGATGATATACAGTAGGTCTATCACTTTTGCAATTGATGTCAGAGGGAAGCAAGCTCACTGACCTCATATTTAAAGGTTTGTATTAGCATTTACACTTTGACCACCTAATGAGAAGGAAGGACTCTCTGGAGAAGAGCCTAATCCTGGGAACGATTGAGGGCAAAAGAAGAATGGGATGGCAGGTGGCTGGCTCGAGTCACCAAAGCAATAGGTGTGAGCTTAAATGGACTCTGAGGGATAGTAGAGGATAGGAAGGCCTGGAGGAATATTGTCCATGGGGTCGCGATACGACTTAGTGACTAACAATAATAACATTAGCATTTGTAGGTGGAGCTTAAAAGTTGTGGATAATGCCAGCCACTACAAGTTTAAGTGTAACATCATATAAACATTCAAAAGGGACAGAGATTTCCTTATGATAACATGACACTTTTTTCATCATTTTGATGAAAAAAATCAATTCTGGTCATGGCACTTTAAAATAAACTTCAGGCTTCGGAATATCAATTATTGAAATACTACCATAATCATATAAACTGTAATAATCATTTATTCTTCGCTAAAACCTGGAATGTTAACACATCAAGTATTTCTCCTTTGGATGATGGAATTTTGAATACTTTTGCCTTATGAAGTAGTATCACTTGACTTGATAAGGCCTGGTTGCTCCTTGGCTCCTGAAATCACATGTGTTCCAGTATGTTCAGAATGAGTAGCAGCCAGGGGTGGGTTCCTGCCAGTTCTAACCTCTTCTATAGAAGAGGTTCCACAAATCTACTGTGCTGTTTAGAACTGGTTCCAGCTCCCTCCCCCTGCCCGTCTGCACATCATCAAGATGAAGAGCGAGAGGAGGAATGCTTGGAGCTGAAGTCCACAAGTCCTAAAGCTGTCAAATTTGAACACCCCTGGGGTTTTTTTTTCTAAAGGGTTAGGGGTGCAAGGGTCTTGTAACTTGACAGTTACAAATGCTTCAAATGCCAGAGTTTTTGAGCCAACGTTTTGGTTGCTAAGCAAGAGCGTTGTTAAGTGAGTTTCACCACATTTTACAAGTTGGCCATTCCCACCCAGTCATATGACTGCCAAGCCACTCCCACTCAGTCACATGGCTGGTAAGCCACTCCAACCCGGTCACATGATCAGCAAGCCACTCCCACAAAGCAGGCCACACCTACAGAAGAGGTTGTAAAAATTTTTTGAAACCCACCACTGGTGTGTGTGTGTGTTTGTGTGTGTGTGTGTGTGTGTGTGTGTACATACACATACATACATATACATATAGCAATAGCAATAGCAATAGCACTTATATGCTGCTTTATAATGCTTTAATCTCTCAAAGCGATTTTACCGAATCAGCATATTTCCCCCAACAATCTGGGTCATGATTTTACCCACCTCAGAAGGATGGAAGGCTAGTCAACCTTGAGCCTGGTGGGATATGAACTGCCAATTTGCAGGCATCCGGCAGTCAGCAGAAATGGCCTTTAGTACTGCACTCTAACCACTGTGCCACCGAGGACTACATATATATACATACACACATATATTCATAACTAAGTTATGGAAAATTGCCAGAAATAAAAGTTGGAGAAAATTATTTTGTGATCTGAGGAAAATTTCATGCATGAAGTCCAAAGATTCAAGCTGCTAAAAGGAAAGCAGAATGCACAGAGTCAATTAGCTCCCTCTTTCTCTATCACACTCATTCTTACCAATTAATTTTAGTAAAACCTATCGACCAATTTTGACATGTTAATCCAATAACACTGGCCAGAATCTACCCATTCTTCTGCACGCCATCTCTTTATTTCCTGGCGTAGTTACAAATCAAACTTAGTGAACCTTGATCTTATATTCATAATTCTGAATATCACTCTGCGTTAATAAAATGCCATTTCCTTCAGCGGAACACTATAATTAGAGGGAGAAACCCCTTTGCCAAAATGTATCATCAATGGGCAGCGTAAAGATTCTGTTCATCCTCTCTCTCCCCTACAAAGGCTTCTTTTCAGAAGGTCAGAATGCAATGAAACATTGCCAGTAGAAATTAAAAACATTTATTTCAATGTCCTTTAGGAGCGCAGACCAACTGTTGGTGTTCCATAATATTGCACAAATCAGCAAGGATGTGGAATAAAACAGCTGTGCCTTCCGGTTATTTTCCTCCGCTAACATTGTTATTGGCTGTAATGCAGACAAAATACAAGCATGGGTAACTTGCATGTTTTTCTAATTATTATTTTATACTCCTTTTGTGTGAGAGAGCAGGGAAGAAAGAGATTGGTTCGTGTGAGTCAAAGATGCAAAGTACATTTAGCTTTAATGCATTCCTATGGATTTTAATATGCTAGCCTTTATTACATTGTTAGTTAATCACTCGATATTGTAGCTCACCAAGAAGATTCATAGTTGGGAGACAGAATGTTGAATTATGAATCTGTGATTTGGAATGAGTTTTTAAACCTTGGAGGAGCTGCCCACCATAATAGAACTAGAGACACTTATTTATGAGCAACAGGAATTAAGTTTGGCTGAAGGTGACTTTGGTCCTCTAATGGCAGAGCATAACAATGGCAATTGGAGGCATCAAATCTAGCTAACCAAGGAACCTATCAGGAGGCACAGTGCCAGAGAGCCTTGGGAGACCAGCACTAATTTGTTTATAATTGTTGGACGAAATGTCCACCTGGGTTCAATTCCAAATGGAAGACACTGGACACATGGAAACTGCTTGGAAAGATGATTTAATGGTGGACAGGATCACATGGTTTGAGGTCCTGGGCAAAAAGAGGAAGAGATGCTGAGAGTGCCTGGGTTTTATGCCCTCTCTGGGCTTTTGAATTTGAGTTTGAATTCTGATTGGTTGTCAGACTCCCATGGGGCCATGCAGGTGTAACTTTGTAGGTTTGTCTGTGTCCCAGGCTTGGTTGAGCCTTGCTGGGTGATGATGCAATCTTTCCAGGTGCCATGTGGGGAGTTCTGTTGCTAGATGGATCCTATTATGTTCTGGAGGCATTGTGTTGTAGATAAGCTGACCCGGGCCTTAAGGGCCCATTCACAAAGGTGGGGGGAGGGTTAATGCCTCCCTTTTATGGGAAATAATCTGCCCTTTTAATATTTCCTAAAATATCTCATTTTCCTAGGAAAGGGGTGGGTGCTAACTTCCTACACTATGTTGGCAAATAAGCATATATAAATTTGAGCCTTCTCGCTCATTGTTTTTGGTGTTTTTTAGTTCTTCTTTTTAAAAAAAATCAGTTTCAAAGCTGCCTGATTCTCAATGATTCTGGGTGACTTAAAAGATAAGGTTAGGTGATTGATTGATAGGCAGGCAGGCAGACAGATAGATAGCAGGCTCAAAAATGTATAGCAGTGGAAGAAGTCTTCTGAAATACTTCAAATGTCTTATACCTTTGAAACAAGAAGAAAAAGAATGTGATAGCAGACAAATCAACCAAGCCGATTCTATATTTTAAAAAAAGTGTCTGTGTACCCAGATGGGGAAATCTCTGAAACAAATGGTGGAAGCTTTTTCCTACCAATGGCACCTATTTATTATGAGATTGACAACCATTCGCATGAAATACCAAAATGTTCAGTCAAAATTGAAATGGCATAAGGATCTAAAAATAAACTATTTTCACACAAGCAACACAATAAAAAAGGCATTACTGAGGAAATGTTACAACTTTCAGTGGCAAAAAAACCCCAAACAAACAAATCAGAGATGGGATTTTGCCGGTTCGCACCGGTTCGGGTGAACTGGTAGTGGCAGCGACATGAGGCTCCGCTCACACACCCAGACATCATCAAGGACCTTCTCCTGCTACCGAACCAATAGTGAAGAAAATGGAATACCATTACTGAAACAAACCCCAGTTTCTTGAACTTGGCTTGTATGTCTGGCAGTCTGAACACTAGCTCAGTTTAGGAGAGCTCTCATTCAAAAAAAAACATAGTGTAGTAGACAAACCAGAAAGAATCTCTAAAAAGCATCCTGTGAGAGACTGTAATTCAGTGTTTCTCAACCTTGGCGACTTTAAGTCCTGTGGACTTCAACTCCCAGAAACCAGCTGGCTGGGGGTTTCTGGGAGTTGAAGTCTACAGGACTTAAAGTCGCCAAGGTTGAGAAACACTGCTTAATTGTATCCTTGACAGTATGAAGCGAATGGCAGAGAGAGAGCTCCCTTCCTTTTTTTTTTGCAGAAAGACTCCAGAAATTGAGAACGGGACCGCTTCTTCTCCCTTGCTGCCGACATCATTTCTACCATAAGACCTTTATTACAAAGTAATTTCTGCCCATCAGCAGATGCTTCACGGAAGATCTTAAAATGAAAATTAGGATGCTTAACAAACCAAAGAACGGCAGGGCAACGGCCTGTGGGGAAAGGATGACAGGGTATTTTAACTTCTTCCTGGCAAAGATGCTTCTATGGATATTTACTGGCTGCGTGGAGAGCACCGAACAGACTGTATAGTTAGGAGGAGACTGTTGAGACTTCATTTACCTAGACAGTGTCTGCAGATACTTGAATTTGTAAAATAAGAGCTGGCAGAATTGAATCAGCTGTAAATTAAGTCTTCTGTCCTAGAAGTCTTGCTGTTCCTTCCCACTCCCCAGCGGTATGCATGCAGTCCACTAGCAAAAACAACAGATGTACTAGTCAGTGGTGGGATTCCAAATCTCTTCCTACTGGTTCTATGAGAGAGTGCTTCGCACATGTATGCAGCATTCAAAGACCGCACTCCGTGTCAGTGTTGGTGAGCTGAGCTATGCCGGGCAAATCAACTGAACTAAAAACCAAAGGAATATAGGACAGGGAACAATGGGGGCAGGGGGGGGCAACCAGAGGTGGTATTTGCTGGTTCTCCAAACTACTCAAAATTTCCCCTACCAGTTCACCCGAACCGGTCCAAACCAGCTGAATACCACCTCTGGTACCAGTGTTATTTTTCTCTCCCCTCTCCTCACACTGTGACTTCACCCTCCTTTAGTACAGATGTGAAACGATTCTCTCATCAATTTCACAGGCGTTTCACTTAGTTTGGGTATCAGATAAAGCCTGTCATCATTTGACTTTTTCCAATCAGGAAAAAAAAATTGCCGTATGCTAATTAAAATGGGGGTGGAAATAGTGGTGGTTGGATTTTAAAAGAGAAATGGAGAGTATTTGCAATTTAAAAGCTTGGCTCGTGGCAATTTACACGACAAAGAATGAAAGCAGTGTGATTTTATTTCTGAAAGATTCTTGTATGTTAATAGTTGCTAGAAGGGCTCCTTATATTATGACATTTTATGAATATAAAGGTTTGCAGAGCTATGCTTGCTGGTTGCAACAAAATCAGCATGGGTCTTGATGAATCTTTAATAAATTTAGTATGACATGCCAGCCTTTTACCAATTTGATGCTTTTTGCTGTCTGAGAGATAATGGGAATTGTATTCCAACAATTCTAAAGATTATCATGTCGGAAACATTAATGCTAATCAGCTAGAGTTATTTCATCAGACGCGTGAAGTATTATCCTGAGTTACAGATATATACATGTAGCTGAAAATGGGAACCACAGTGAAATAAATGAAAAAAGTACAGACAATGTTAATTCATTTAGTATTTATATGCAGTCCCGTAATAGCTATTGAATGATAACAGACATCCTTGCATTGGCGTGCTGTATTGTGATTTTGTAAAGCGGTGTTGTTTACCAGATGTAAGATGGTGGAAATAAGGCAGATAGTGGATGCTAAAAAAAAAATCATTCAATCCTTATAAAGCTTCTCTCAATTTAATAATCCTTCCAATACCAGGCTTGAAGCACACTGAAATAACATCTTACATTCTCTGCCCTTTGAAATCCTTGTGTTGAAAAACAGAATGCAATTTCTTTAGAAAGATTCTGCTGAGAGTAAAAGAGGAAATGGTGCTTAAACAGTATTAATTTTTTTCAATATAAAGGGAAATGGGGAGCAGAAGGAGAGAGCACTGAGAACTAATCATTAGAAAATATTTTTTCAATATAAAATACAAGGGTAATACCACTTAATGCAGAGAGTCTACCAGCAGGACAATGTAAACTCAATGCCTACCCATAACTGCAAGTGCAGTAGGAAACTAATTACACCAAAATACTGTTTTTTGTTTACTTCCTACAATTATCTTTTCTTTTGATTAGCTTGTTGTGTTAAATTCTGTAGTATTCTTTTTTTAGCTTTTAAAATGTTTCCAGAAGAAATATGTTTCTGGTAATAGTGGACAGAGTGAACTGATTCCTGTCTTAATTAGACTTTGAGCTCATCCATTGATGTGGTTTATATTACTTTATCAAGTTAGTAAGCAAATTTTTCTTCATGAAATTCAAAGTTTCATATGCAGAAGAACTAATCCATTTTAGAATAATGGAATAATTCTATGAAATAGGTAAAAATGTAGATAGCACTTGCTTAATGACTCAGCAATTATTCAAAGTTACAATGGGGCTGAATCAGTGGTGGGATTCAACCTGTGTAACAACTGGTTTGCTTCGGGCGCGCACACATTGCATTTGAGATCAACACTAAATCTTACCTTTTCCTGGGGAATAAAACAGATGAGACACATTCTGCAGTGCCAATCAGCTGGGCTTCAAACAAAGGAAATATAGCAATAGCAATAGCAATAGCAATAGCAGTAGACTTATATACCGCTTCATAGGCCTTTCAGGCCTCTCTAAGCGGTTTACAGAGAGTCAGCATATTGCCCCCAACAATCCGGGTCCTCATTTTACCCACCTCGGAAGGATGGAAGGCTGAGTCAACCCTGAGCCGGTGAGATTTGAACCGCTGACCTGCTGATCTAGCAGTAGCCTGCAGTGCTGCATTTAACCACTGTGCCACCTTGGCTCTTATAGGATGGAATGGATGGAATGGGGCAGGAGGGCGAACCCAGCTGATCATCAGAGAGAACCAGTTTGCTCCCAGCTGATCGTCGAAGCTACTGGTTCCCCTGAACCGGTCCGAACTGGAAGAATACCATCCCTAGGCTGAATGACTGCTACTTATAACCAGCCACCAGACTTTTCAGCACTCGATGAACACAATCTGGCAAGTGGCTTTCACTTATGATGGTTGTAGCATCCAACGATCATGTGATTGCTATTCGTAATCTTCCCTGCTGGCCTGCCAAAGCAAACACAATGTGGGAAGCCAGCAGGGAAGGTCACAAGTTGCTCCAGTAAATTGCTCATGACTTCCCCTTCCCAGCAGAACTACTCCCTGCCTGACCATGGCAATGCTGTACCTCACCAGATAATCCTCAAATTACAACAGTAATTGAGACGATTACCAGTGTCAAACTGGCAGCCTGAGGGCCAGATGCATCACACGCAGGCCACACCCACCCCAGCTCTGCAAATGGGGGAAAACACTGCAATATGTCACGTGACAGCAATGTGAAGTGGCGAGTTTGACACCCACGGACTAGGATAACTAGTGATGCGGTCATATGATATGATGTCATGCGACTGCCTCACTTAATAATAGCAAACCCTGTACGCTCTTTCGCCACTGTTAACAGAATGTCACTGGTCATTAGGCATGGACCGTCCTTATCCAAGCCACTCCCAGCTTGGTCCCTCTTACTTCCAAGTAAGGAAAGGTCTGCCTTCTCTTCAACTCCACTCTGCTGATCTTCCCCCATATCTGCCCTTTGGCTTGTCTTGCATTCCATCACCTCAGTTGGCCCTGCTGACTTTGCCACTCTATGCTCCACTCACCCTGCTGATCAGTGGTGAAATTCAATTTTTTGTTTACTACCGGTTCTGTGGGTGTGGCTTGGTGGGCATGGCAAGGGAAGGATACTGCAAAATCCCCATTCCCACCTCACTCTGGGGCCAGCCAGAACTACTTAAAATTTCAACTACTGGTTCTCCAGAACCTGCTGAATTTCACCTCTGCAGCTGATCCTGTTGAACTTGCTACCTTGTGCTTCATTTGCCCTGCTACCCTGCCACCCTGCCAGTCCTGTAACCCTGTGTTCCACTTTCCATCTTTCACCCTACTCTCTCTGTGCTCCATTTGTTCTGCCAACCCTGGCGTCCTTGCCACCTGCACTCTGCTCCTCCTACTTGTTACGCCACCCAGTACTTGCTAGCCTTGCTACCCTACTGACTGTGTGGGCTGATTCTGCCATCCTTGCCACCCTGTCAGCCCTGATTTCCCCAGGTGACCTATGCCACCTTTTTCCTGCTGCTTGACATGGCGTACCTGACCTGTCAGCCACCAGCCATGCCAGGCAGGGCTGGTAGGATAGCTGTGATGACACCCCTATCCAGGACACATCCCCAGATGTAAGCTTGGAGGAAGATGAACCAGTTCCAGGAACATCAAAAGGGGAGTTGGCCAATGGCTCCAAGCAGCCATCTATGAGGGATTTGGCTGAAGCACAGCTGCAGCAGGAGAGCCCTAGGCTTCAGGTGGGAAAAGCATGCAGCTGCAGCCAGTCAGTGATGAGGAAGAGGAACTGCCTTCTGCACCTGATCCAAGAACACATTGGGCAGAGAAAAGGCAGGAGCAGAGAAGGTCAGATTATTTGCAAGAAGAAAGCCTTGCCCTTCTTTATGGATTGCAACTTGCAGCAGAAGCTGGCTATTTAGCACAGCAGACAGACAACGTGGGACAACGTGTCCATTTCCTAACTGTATTTTTTCTGGTCATTGTGCTTCTTGCTTTGCTTTGGACTGACACCATCCCTTGACTTGGATTGTGCCTTGTGAACCCTCTTATATTGTGGGTTTAAATTTGCCTGGTGGGTTTATTTTGACTGGGAAACTTTCAAGTGCCTTGTGGACTCATTGGCCATTGCTCTGTGGGCTGGCATTGGTCAGCTTGTGACTGGACTTAATTGGCATAGTTCTGGGGGTTTGGTGAAGGGGTTGTGGGAGAATATTAATAAACCCACAAAACCACAGATTTGTGTGTATGTCTGTGTATGTGTGTGTAAGAGAGAGAACAGGACAACACAGCAGAAGGGCTAGCAGAACCAGCTGGTCACTTGCATGCTCTCAAATAATACACACCATTCTCCAAATAATAATACTGTTTTCCAAATAGTGCACACCATTTTCATGATGCTTTGGATGGTTTTTGTGGCCTTCTAAAACCTCATGGGAAATTCGATTCTCAAAATAGCATAGGCTGTTCTTGCAATGTTTCAGAAAGCTTTGGAAGGCTTCTGAGATCCTTTGAAGCATCATGAAACTGGTAAACACTATTGGGAGAACAGAACTTTGGAGAACATGGCCACAATCCCTGTAACTAGGAGATCAGGTATAACTACTATTCTTTCAGCACCACTGTATTCTAAAGCAGTTGCAGAACAAATGGTTGTTTACTAAAGGACTACCTGTACAATTTTTAAAACTACCTATATATCAGGTGTCATTCCAGATCATTTACAAGATGAAAATGTGCAATATCTAATTTAAAATGTAATGAAATCTATAAATCAATTAAAATTAAGTTGGAGTAAGTATCATTTGAACTACGTAGTCGAGGAGAAAACATAAGATACCCAGTGGTTGCATGAAATAAAATGCTTTCCAAAAACTGTAGATTTGTTCAAGTCAATAGCAGTAGTGCTTATCTACCACTTCATAGTGCTTTACAGCCCTTTATAAGCAGTTTACAGAGCATATTGCCCCGAACAATCTGGCTCCTCATTTTACTAACCTTAGAAGCAGTGGTGGGTTCTGGATCCCTTTGCAACCGGTACGGTACAACAGGGCTGGGCATTCACCACATGAACTTATGCAGCACATGCACAAACATGTGCAGTGTGCACTTGCATACTTACCGCTTGCAACTCTCTGTGACGGCTCTGCGATGTTCCAGCTGCTCGGCGTAGCGTCGCACAGGCGCCATACACTCCATGCGCATACGCAGACGCCCCGAAGAGCTCAAATACTGGTAAGGAACGCGGACGGGTGGGTGGGCCCTCCGGAGCACCATACCACAATGGTACTGGTACCAGGGCATACCTTACTGGTACCGTATCGGGGCATACCGGTCATAACCCACCACTGCTTGGAAGAAAGAAAAGCTGCATCAACCTTGAGCCGGTCAGAATTGAATTTATGGCAGTGGGAAGAATTAGCCTACAATACTGCATTATAACCACTGAGTTACCACGACTCATCTATTTTGAATGGATCAAGCTTTACCCTTGGTGAGTTATCGATACATCTGTCTTGTTTTCTTAATGAGAATATGGAGGTAGTTTGTCTTTGACTTTTTGTAACTTCCAAGTCCAGCATATTCCTCAACAAGACTAAAGTTGGTTTAGAATTGCTTTCATCTTCCGGTAACTTTTATGGGTACACGGTAGCCTTTTACAAGTTGGCTCTCTCCAGATTTATAGGGACTGCAGGTCTCAGAAGCCTGAAGCAGTTCTGGATTGTTCAAATGTCAATAGAAGTAATATTTGTAGCTCAGGTTGAACTGTGGGACCCCATGTTCAAATGCATTCGGAGTGCATTAGATTCAGGAAGTCTGGTTAAGAGCAATCTACAAGTAGAACAAATATAAGCAGTGTAAGTCAGTATGAAGTCCTAAAAAGAACTATAATTCAGATTTATGGGTTTCACAAAACCTAACATAAAGCCAAAATTACCACATTAGAAATCACCTTACCATAGACAAGTGAATCAATAAGATGTTAATGTGAGAAAATATGCCTGAATCTATTAGTGCTCTAATCTAAAGGTATATTTTTATATAGCATTTTCTTGACTGTTCAAGTATACAGATGGCTTCATTTGTCCAAAGCATTCCCTCTCACCATGTAAATTTGCCGATCTTTTAAATGGAAATTGAATTTTAAAAAAACAAAAACTGAAGTACTCACTGAAAGAAATGAATGTTACAGGGTTCAAAAATAGGTTTTAGATTCTCTTAGCAAGCATATAATGAGTTCAAAAGGTCATTTATGAAAAAACAAAAAAGAAAAAAGCTTCTTCCTCCACAGAATTTTTCTGATTTTATTGAAAATCTAAAATAGCTGTTGTTATATTTATTCCTGTGGTGGATCTAGCAAGGGAAAGGGTGACCTTTTTTATTGGCAGACGCAATATTTTCATAAGGGTCCCCTCCAGCACCAGAGTAATGCCAATGGGTTACTACTACAGACTCATTCTCTGGACACCAGCTTATATAAGAAGATCCAAACCCTGTAGCCAAAAGTTCTTTTTCATCAAGGGAGAAAAAAAATGATTAAAATAAGGATGCTTTGAATTTACTGGCTGAAAGTTCAGAAAATACCCAGAACAATAAAACCTTGTGAAATATGATAAGAAAAAAAGAGGTGGCTGTGTTTACGCTACAGAATCACATAAGGTTTGAAAGAGAAAATTCCTTTCAAAGCAAAGCAAATGACCAAATACAAAGGGGAAAAGCGAAGACAAGAAAGAAAGGAAAACAACAGCATGGTCACAAATTCCAAAACAGCTGTAAAAAATGCTAATGAGAAAACTCATTTTGCATATGCTAGGTCCACCCCAACTTTACTACCAACCTGACCGATCTTTACATGTAAACTATTTTTTAAAAAATCTTTGGAGCTCCTTACAATTCAAAAGTATGGCCTATTAAGAGCCTTGGTGGCGCAGTGGTTAGAATGCAGTATTGCAGCCTAATTCTGCCAACTGCCAGCAGTTCGATTCTGTGGCTGATAGTTTTCTTCTTGTAACTTTCCTTTGAATATCATTTTACCCATGGCATTGAAGCCAAGAGAACCGAGACCTTAAATCTCTGGATGTGGTCCTGAGGTTCTTCATGAATTTCAGGAGAACTTAAGGGAGTGAAGACCCATGGTGATACAGTGGTTAGCATGCGCTACTGCAGGCTAACTCGCTGCTCACTGCCAGGAGTTTGATTCTCACTGGCTCAAGGCTGACTCAGCCTTCCATCCTTCCGAGGTGGATAAAATGAGGATCCAGATTGTTGCGGACAATGTGTGACTCTACAAACCGCTTAGAGAGGCTTTAAAAGCCCTATGAAGTGGTATATAAATCTAACTGCTATAGCTATTGCTATATCAGAGGGATGTTTAAATACATATAGGAAATCTAGGATGGAAAAAGAGCTTAGTCCATTTTCCTATTGCCCCATTGGACTTGGATGTTCTTTTTGCAAAAGACCATTAGGTTGCCCTTAAAAATGTATGTAGATGATATGTTACAGAGAGTTGTCAACTTACATCAGTTCATTTAATGACCAAAGGTACACCGGCACTGAAAAAAGTGATTTATGACCATTTTTCACACTTAAGGCCCTTTGCAGCATCCCCATGGACACTTGATCAAAAATTCAGACACTTGACAACTCATATTTATGACAGTTGCAGTGTCCCAAGGTCATGTGATCACCTATTGTAACCTTCTGATAAGCAGTCAGTCGGGAAGTATTACTAACTTAATCGCGGTGGCGCAGTGTACAGAATGCAGTACTGCAGGCTGTTGATCGCCACCTGCCAGCAGTTTGGCAGTTCGAATCTCACCAAGCTCAAGGTTGACTCAGTCTTTCATCCTTCCGGGGTGTGTAAAATGTGGACCCAAATTGTTGGGGGCAATAGGCTGACTCTGTAAACCACTTAGAGAGGGCTGTAAAGCACTATGAAGCGGCATATAAGTCTAAGTGCTATTGCTGTGAACAGCTGCAGTAATTCCCTTAACAACTGTGGCAAGAAAGCTTGTAACATGGGGCAAGACTCATTTAACAAATGTCTTATTGAGCAACCGAAATAGTGGGCTCAGTTGTGGTCGTAAGTTCAAGGTCTACCTGAATTTAGGCCCCAGAGAATGCTTGCCATTCAAGTTGCAAGCCAGGTCCATTTTAGAGATGTTACCAATGATTTCAAATCCAATATCCAAAATACTATAAATTATTCTAAGTAAATCAAGCCTGCTTCACGAACACTTTGTTTCCCTTTAAAAAAAAAAAAAAAAGAATACCTTTGTAATTAATTCTATTCATAATGCAGAAGCAGTTTGTGTCAGGAAATGCTTAGTGGTTTAAATTAGCCCCGGTTTCATTACCTTACAGGAATTGCTTTGCCAATATGCCAATTACATGAAGACTTAAACCAAGCCTTCTGGAACTGCTGCGGGAGGGGGAACCCCCCCTACATTTTTTTGTAAACTATTACCTCCAGCTACTTCCCTGCAGATTTACACTTCTATCAAATTGCAGGATATTTGAAACAGTGTAGCCAATTTTTATGATCATAATTTTGTGCTTTGCCACTTTAGCATCAGAAACAGTAAAATAATACAAAGTGGTGGTAAATTTTATTGGCTGCTCGAAATATCTGTTTGCGCTTGGAAATGATAAAATTAATGTTCCCTACTGAGAAAGGGAAGTATTCTGTCACACACTGTCAGATGTAAGATCGATGCCTGCTCTAATTTATACATGTGATTGAGAAGAAGGTTCTGCCTGGCCATAGATGATAAAAAAATATAATAAGATTAATTCAAAATGATTATTTTATTTTATTTTTAAATTGAAGTTCGGGTTCATTTGGGTACATTTGGAACTTCACAACAGTATCTGCAAAACAGTCAAATTGTGTATAGGTAGTACTCGACTTATGACCACAATTGAATCCAAAATGTATGTTGCTAAGTGAGACATTTGTTAAGTGAAGTTTGTCTCACTTTATGACCTTTCTTGCCACAGTTGTTAAGTGAATCACTACAGTTATTAAGTTAGCGACAAGGTTGTTAAGTGAGTCTGGCTTCCCCATTGATTTTGCTTGTCAGACGGTCGCAAAAGGGGATCACATGATCTTGGGACTCAGCAACAGTCATAAATATGAATCAGTTGCCTGAATTTTGATCACATGACCCTGGGGATGCTGCAATGGTGATAAGTGTGAAAAATACTCACCTTTTTCAGTGTGGTTATAACTTGAACCATCACTAAATGAACTGTTGTAATGTCAAGCGGAACTCTCGGGTTGCCCGAAGGGCTTTGCAGGAAGAAACGCGGCGTTTCTTCCTGCAAAGCCCTTCTGGCGTCAAGCGGAACTCTCGGCAACCCGAGAGTTCCGCTTGACGGCCTCCCCCCAGCCGCCGGAGAAGTTCCCTGCGCGGGGAAGCCGGTGCGCGCCGCTGGCTGCCTGGCCGCGCTTGGCTGAGCTCGCCGCCTTCCTTCGGTTTTTAATTTGCGAGGCCGTTGCGGATTGGCGGAGGGCGCCGGCTAATGGGGAAAGTCGCTCCTTTTCCAGCTGGCTCCGGCGGCTTTTGAACTTTTCTCCCCCTCGGTTTCTGAACGGCGGGAGCGGCATTCCCGGGGACCGGGTTGTGTGGGTGGGGGTTAGGCGTCGTTCCCGTCCCCCTCTCCCCCCCACCCCGGCTTCTCAAAGGCGCAGCAGTCCTGCAAGGTGTAGAGGTTGGGGATGGCGGAGACAGACAGACAGACAGACACAAACACACACACACACAAGAAACGCCGCGTTTCTTCCTGCAAAGCCCTTCTGGCGTCAAGCGGAACTCTCGGGTTGCCCGAATGGCTTTGCAGGAAGAAACGCGGCTGGAGGCGCCAGGACGGTCCTGGCTGTGGGGCGCAGACTCGGTAAAAGCTCTCTTTGGTTCCCTCCTCCTCCCCCTCCTTCCACAGTTTGTGTGACGCTGCCGCCAGGCTGAGATCGGCGTATAACACGCAGGCAGGGTTTAAGCTTCCAATTTTAGTTTTAAAACTGCGTGTTATACGCCGATAAATACGGTAATTTTGGCTCTTACATCAGTTTTTCATCAAGGTTAGTGCTTAAGTAATCAAATGGAAGTTTTTCAGGATTGTTTCCAATACTTAATCTTCACGTTGGCTTCATTGCATCTGCATATGTGTCTCAGCTATGATTATTGTGCTGTCTTTGAACCTAATTGTCATGATAAAATAGATCAGAATATTAAAGTAGTCATAACTCAGTGATGGCTAACCTTCTGTTGGAGTGCTCAAAGCGTGCGATCGTACCTGAATCCCCAAAATGCAATGTGTGCAGCCCCGCATATGCCCCCTGCACATGCATGCGCAACCCACGCACATGTGCCCCATCCTGTGCATGTGTGCAACATGCATGCGTGTGCCCCCTGCATGTAACCCCCCACACACATGCCTTGCCCTCATGCATGCACGCATGACCCCACACACATGCACCATGCCCCCCACGCATGCATGGCAGAGACCCTAAGACTAGCTGGTCAGGGGTCAATAGCAATAGCAATAGTTAGACTTATATACCGCTTCATAGGGCTTTCAGCCCTCTCTAAGCAGTTTACAGAGTCAGCATATTGCCCCCAACAACAATCCGGGTCCTCATTTTACCCACCTCGGAAGGATGGAAGGCTGAGTCAACCTTGAGCCTAGTGGGATTTGAACAGCCGAACTGCTGAACTGCAGTCAGCTGAAGTAGCCTGCAGTGCTGAATTTAACCACTGAGCCACCTCGGGTCCCCCTGCATGCGTGCATTCATGACGGAGCTGAACTGGGGCAACGGCTCACATGCCATCAGAGAGGGTGCTGCATGCCACCTCTGGCATGCGTGCCATAAGTTCGCCATCACAGGCCTAACTTTACTGGTTCCTTAAACTGAACCTGGATATCCCCCAATCTTACAGTTTATTTATATTATTCCTGTCATGATCCATATGCAACATTTAAAATCAGATTCATGGTACCAAATTGAGTATCTGGGTAATTAGGCTGTGAGAAGATCACTCATTGAAAATAATGGGGGGGAAAATACCCATTGAAAAATATTCCGAGAAGTCTATAAGTGTAAAAAGACCATTTAGACTTTAGGGGGGGGGAAAAACTCAATTTATCCCTCACTATGCTTCTCCATGGTGTATAGTTAGCAGTGAAAATTTCAGGCTGTAAAACTGCAGCCCATTGACATATGTACAGTAAGCACATTGTCACCAAAGAAAGAGAGGAGGGGAAAGGCAACATTTGCAGAAAGTTAATGAAGTGAGTTCACTAATCCTCTCTTAGATTAGAAGCGTCTTAGTTTCTTGGGGCTTTAGGGACAGAGAAGCTATCGTTATACAGCACAGTGAGCCCCAGCAAAATTTCAAACCCTGCCCTCATTGTAATAACTAGTAATGCCCCTGCTATGGAAGGCATCTGTTCCAATGTGCAATTCACTGCCATACAGGCTGCCTCCAGAGATCAGCCTCATAAGCCAGAAGCAGCTGCTCTTATGCTTCTTGCTCTCCTTTTCCCAATTCTTTGGAGCTCTGTCACTAAACTCCAAATAATAAGTTTGCATTATTACTTTATTTTGATAGGCTGGCTTTAAACCATAATGACTCTGGTGAAAATTCTAAAGCCAATAATAATCTGTCTAAACCCCCCTCCCAAAATCCTTTATTTAATAAAATTTTCCTTCCTTACTTACTTTTCTTCTTTCTTTTCCTTCCTTCCTCCCTTTCTTTTCTTCTTTCTTTTCCTTCCTTCCTTCCCTTCCATATTTTTCTTCCTTCCTTCCTTCCTTCCTTCCTTTCTTCCTTCCTTCCTTCCTTCCTTCCCTCTTTCCTTTTTTCCTTTCAATTATTAAATGAAGGACATAGGTAGCAAATGATGGGAAGTTGTCTGATTATAGTTGACTTGGTATAGAGTAAAAAAGGAAATAATTTGGCTTAAAGCCATGAGTTTGAACTTTTGACTTCCTTTCACCAACTGAACAATTATCCACTGTATATTTCAATATCTTTGGATAACCCAAAGAATAGAAGTAGAAACAGAGGTGTGAATAACATTCATAGACAGAGGATGGCAAAATTTATTTCTAAAATAAACAAGGCTTTTATTTTACATGTTTATTCTGCTCTTGTACCATAATAGTAATGTTAAAAGACTTAAGAAAATCAAGAATTAGAACATTTGATTCAAAGATCCTAGCTGTGTTCAAGAAAATGTAAACTTTCCCCAATATTTTACCTATTTTTTTAAAAAATAAACATAGATTATTTATTTTCCACATACAAATCAAATTGAAATAAAACCTGGTCTGAGAGGAAAAAAAGAGAGATTGAAAAGAAAAGATGCATAGATTTCTTTATAGACAGATAGCTTTGGGGGGTTGGTGCCCTGCGAACTGAGGCATGAACTTGCTGTGCACTGCAAACTCATGACCTTGAAATCTGCTTGGGGAAAAAAAGAAATGTGACTATTTATCCTGCAGAGTAAAGGGACTTTTGCTGTGTGCTCTGTAAAGTTAATTATCCAGGCTGCTTCATCTCAGATAGAAACCAGACTATTAAAATACCCAGTGTCATCACAGGGGTTCCAGACTCATGCTGTAGACAGCTCTTTTCAGATCACACATGAAGCTCATCTGGTGTTAACAGGGTTAGATGGGGCTTCCTGTTGGATTGCCAACCTTACATAGGAGTAAAAGAGGAGAGGAGAGAAAGAAAGCAATTGGTAACACAAAGCTTAGCAATATAAGTGTATAACCCAGGAAGCTGTATTTAACCCAGCCGGCACTGTTGGCTGGGGAATTCTGGGAATTAAAGTCCACGCTTCTTAAAGTTGCTAAGGTTGAGAAACACTACCTTTCTCCTGAATAGGCTCAGACATACAATAACACAAAGATTAGTTCTGAAAACCTTCCAGCTGCATTTTCTGATCCCATTTCTTTTGAAAATTGTAGATTTTAGACAGCAAACAGGACAAAATATTGCAAATAAGTGTTGGACAAAAAATCCATCTGGTCCAGTCAGGGGTGGCTTCAAAAATTTCAGCAACGGGTTCTCTGCCTGGTTGCTGGGTGGGTGTGGCCATGGTGGGCATGGCCTAGTTGGTCTCCTGCATGATGGGGGGGGGGTGTTTTGACGCTCTGCGTGGGCCCTGCATTTATCTCGCACCCAAAATGGATCATGTGGAGACTCCTGGGAGGGGAGAGGAGGGGTAGGCAGGGCCCGCCAGAGGAGGGATTTGGAGGTATTATAACTGAAAAAAAACCAGGCAGGTCCTTTAAAACACTGTAACCTTTTATTCAGTAGCTGAAGTAGTGTAACAAAACTCGCAACAATGTATTAGATGAAGCCGGCTGGGCGGCTGC
This sequence comes from Thamnophis sirtalis, assembly GCF_051295495.1. NCBI lineage: Eukaryota > Metazoa > Chordata > Lepidosauria > Squamata > Natricidae > Thamnophis > Thamnophis sirtalis. The sequence continues at coordinate 74,419,286 of NW_028261385.1, read as the reverse complement.
AGGAACAGCTGAAAACAATAGAGCAATCGGCAAGGTTGTTGCTCTAACAAGACAGTTAACTGTTTAAACGGCTTGCCTTTTAAACTGCAAGCACCTGGCTCGTGTTACAGCTCGCGCTGATGACAGCTCGGCAACTGACAGGCACGTCTGATTGGCTAAGACGCACCTGGCTGCTTCCGAGCTGTCATTCGTAACAGCGAGGACTTTCTTCAATACACAACAGGAGGTTCTCCAAACTGGCCATAAAGTTAGCTATGGGTCAGTGATGGATTCCGTATCCCAGTGCAACAGGGCCCAGCATCCACCACATGAACGCGTTCAGTGAAAACTTGTGTCCTTACCTCTTGCAACGCCGCCACAAGCCTCTGTGAGCCTCCGCGTGCATGGAAACACCAAAGAGCTCAAATACAGGTAAGGAGAATGGGCGGGCAGGTGGGCCCTCCGGAGCACTGTACCGGAATAGTACCCAGTGCTCCCGGCAGGCAGTGGTACACTCGTACTGGGGTATACTGCCGGCAACCCACCACTGCTATGGGTTCTCCTGAACCCTGGTAAACCCGTATCAACCCACCCCTGCGTTCAGTTCCAAGCTGAGAGAAAGAAGCTGGAAACAACATGGAGGCTGATTGGAAAGTTGGTTTATTGAACAGAACCACAAAGACAGTGTGCAATTCTGGGTCATCTGAACAAATGGTTGAATGAGTGGATGGATCTTTATAGGTTTCTGGGACTTTGAAGTTTGGACTGTTCTGGGGGTGGTGCAATGAAGGAGCTTGTGTTTTGAAAGAGTGTTGGGAAATTCCTATTGTGGCTAATGGCTTTCATCCGGTGTTGGCTCTTGAGTGATGGGCTGCTTTCTAATCCTTCCATTCTACCAAGGAGTTTTGAAATATCCTGTCTTGAATGGATTTCTGCCTGCGGTGTTTGCTTTGCTTATGAATAGAGCTATCTATATACTTGTCTTCCTCTTTCAATAAGCTCTTTATCTCTTAAGTGCTGGCATCTGCTGGGGGCTATTAAGAAAGACCTGGGGTCTGCTGAAAACATGTTTCTCCGTTTCTTCTTTAGGGAAATATAATATTCTGCCTTTTTAAATATTTCCCAAAATATTTTATTCTTCTGGGCATGGGGATGGGGGTTGCTCACATAAGCAAAAAAACAAATTCCAGTCCCTTCTAGCACTTAAGAGGTTACCTAGTCTGATAATGCAACAATTGCAAGGAAGCATCAAGCACTCTGCTGAATAGTTTTAGAAATCTGTTTATGAGGCAGGGAGTTATGCTTAAAGGATTTCTGTTTTCCATTTGGGCTAATGGAAATTCCTACAATGGTGGCTAACAAAAGGGTTTTTTAACTAATCAAAAATAAACCAGGCATGTATGAAACTGTCATACAATCAAAATAGAATACCAGTCAGATCGCAGATAAACTGTCGAAAATGAACAACACAACCAGCACAACCAACTAACCAAATTTAGTAATGTACATGAAGGGAAAAGGCGGTGCAAAAAAGGACAAGGGAGGTAATTGATAATTAATCTAAACACGTTTCCCAACTAAGTCTTGCTTATGGAGAAGTTCTCATTGCTAATGAGATCTTCAGAAAAGATTTGAGACATATGATGAAACTAAAGAGTTCTCCAAGTTAAGCTTAACTCTTAGCACCTGCACACATGCAGTTTCCTTGATAGCATCATGGGCATGATTTGCCATTGCCTTTTTCCTTTTTTTAGGAAGTTCCCAAATTACCACAAAGAGAAGCAGGAAGAGGCAGCTCTTTTAAGCACTTGTGGCATTTTCCAATTGTGAATATGAGTTTTTCAAAAAGAATGACGTTTTCTCGAAAGCGCACTGAAATTTTGGCTTATTCTATTCTGGTACTGTCAGAATATTACAAACCATAGATTGCTATGACCTTTAAAAGTCTTTTAAGCAACAGTTTTTTAAAATGCAGCATTGCTCACAAAATATGTTCATCTTTAACTGATGAACAGCAAATGGCGACGTTCAAATCTTGGAAAACCTTAGTACTGAAATTGATATAGGAATCCTCAGAAAGGATTTAGAGTCCGTTTCTCAATCTCTCTTCTAGCTTGCAAAGTTGAAGGACAGTCTGAATAATGATATCAGTAGTTGCATGAAGTCAAGTAGAGCCATTGGGGATGCAGTCCCCTTTGTAGCTCCTAGCTATAAAGCTTTGAAGCTGTGTAGCTTCAGTCACGTGCTGACTGAAGGTTCCAAAACCTGGCCAGAAACTAAACTAGAAATGATCCAGAAATTCATTTTAATTATATTTTAATTTGAATTAGTAAATATAATTATAGATGTATAATTTCAATATATCAATTTCTACAGGCACAGGTGAGGAAATGAAAGCATTTTGGAGAAAATAGGTGATGTAAGTAATTTTCTTAATTGTTGAAATTTGTAAATGTTGATTATAGTGGCAACCTTGGATATACAATGTACCACTTTACAGACTCACATATACCTGTTACTAAGTAAAATTGAAAGTTCTTTTTTCTCTGTACAAATTAGAAAAGTGAATCTAGCTAAACTGGAAGATATTTATTTCTATCAGTAGTATATTACATTTCATCACCGAGCCCAGAGAAAATATTCATTTAGAGCAAACCATCACCATCTTGCAGACCTCTGCATTTTCTCTTGTAATTTTCAGGGCATTACTAATTTTTAAAATACTGTTTTGTTTTGTTTTGTTTTGTTTATATCTGGTAAGATTGGCCTAGGTCCAGAGGAGGTCAGGAAGATCTGAAGCCACTAGCCACATACCTACATAGCATTTCTCATTAGCATTTCTCAAATTAATTTCTTTTTCCCATGTTTCATTTTAAATCATCATAAAGGCAACCCAGGTGCACATACCCCATGCTTACTACCCCACCCTCTCTTAGGAAAATGAGAGATTTTAGGAAATATTAAAAGGGCAGAATATTTCCCCTAAAAGGCAGGCAGAAATTCACACACACACCCCTTTGTCAATGGGCCATTAAGCCTGGGCCAGTCTATTCTACGTAACAAAGACCTACCTTCTTCAGGCAGAGCCATAATAGGAATCCCAAAGTCCTTTCATTACATCATCACCCAGCAAGAGTCAACCAAACTTGGGACTCAGCACAGCTCATAGAGTTGCCCCTGCATGGCCCCATGTGAGTCTGACAACTAATCAGAATACAAGCTCAAATTGAAAGCCCAACAGAAGGTATAAATTTCTCTTTCTGTCTCTTTCTCTCCCATGTGCCTTTTTGCCCAGGACCTCAAGCCATGTGATCCTGTCCACCATTAAAGCCATCTTTCCAAACAGCCACCATTGTTTCCAGTGTCTTTCTCCCCACTTGGAACCCAGATGGACATTTCTTCCAACACTACATTCTAGATTACAGGGATAATTTCAAATAAAGCAGATCCAGGAAGTGAGGTAGTACTCAATAGCTAAAGCAAAGCACGTGGCATGGCAAGGACAAAGAACCAGAGGACTTCTTGCAGAGAAGAATTAAGACATCAGGTCTTCCAGTCAATGGGTTCAACCATTGTGCTGAAGGTAAATTTTGATCTGTATTAATGAAATAAAATTGTTTTATCCATATCTCATTAAAGAGAAGCAGAAGCATAAGAAGCCTACTCAATGAAACCAGAGTTTCTAAATTGACTACTCCTATCCAAAGTAAATTGCCACTTTTTAAAGTTCCGTTCTTCTAAGTTTATTTGTTTATTTAAAACTCATGACTTGATTAAGTATCAAAGGGGGGAATCAAAGCAATTTTTAGTGTCTTATAATATGGAAGCACACTCAATAAGATCTTACAAACAACTTGAAATCTAACATTATAGCACCGTAACAGTAGTTAATATTCACAGAGAATTGCCATATCTTCTGTATTTCTAATGTGAAGTCAATGAAGTAACACTATTGAAAATGAAAGATAATATCTATATGTAGGTATTGAAGACAAAATTATATTTAATTACCACCAATTGCTATAATTTACTCCATAGTTGTAATCAGTGCTACATATTTCTATTAAGATGGACAATTTTTTTATTCAGCTTTAGAAAACTGCAATTACATCCTTTGCTGTAACTATACTATTTAACAGCCATTACTGGCGCTACACGTGTATGAAAACATGACAAATAATTTTGCAAATATATTTCCTCTAAAAAAAGTAAAAGCACAATGTACCAAATGAATATAACAATATAGGTTTTATTACACTAACTTCTTAGGAGAACAGAGATCTAGTTTTGATTTATTATTTCTGTCTATTCCCAGCAGATCAAAAGCAAAAGAAAGCATCCCATTATAGTTAAACTTTTCTGAGTGTCTTAAAATACTTGACTTCAATTCCTTTAAGCCAAGATAACTATCTTTCACTTATGATGTACATCTACTATATTGCTGAAAATAATAAATAATGTGGCCATTCCGATGCATTAAAGAGGGAGAGGTGAACTGGAAGAAATACTACGTTTAATTGAACAAATTGCCCAATTGTGTTTTGTTTTTGTTTTTTGTTAAAGCTGGCAATCACTTAATTAGCAGGATAGTAGATCATGTTAATAAGATGTGTACATACAGTATGTATATTAGTCCAGTATATCCTGCTTATGAATAGCCAATGGAAAGCAAATGGAGCATTCATCCCAAAGAACCAGTTCATATGACTAGAAAAATAGTAGTATGATCATTATTAGAGATATAGACTTTACTGGAAGGTATTACACACAATGGATAAATGTAAAGAGGATTTTTTAAAAGTATAAATTGGCTATTAAATACAATTTGGGGATATGAAATATTTTCCTATTAGCGCTGGTTTATTACAACCCATTTAGACAAAGCACTATTCATATTTCATGTTTATCCACACTGCGGAATAGAAAACCTCTAGAATTTACAGGAAGAATTAGATAAACTATGACCCGTTGGGTTATCCTTTCAGAGATATTGCCTTACCTAAACAGAAAAACAAAATCATCATGGACAGGGAGAAGCATGAGCAACTTCCAACTTCCTCATTGACGTTGCTTGTGGGCAACTGGCAAAGAACATGGGAAATCTCTCCTTGTCAGCTACAGAACTGCCTGCCACTTTGTTGGGAGAGAGGAAACAAAGGGAGGATAACTGCAGCTCACTACTCCTCTTAACTGTTCCTCAGTTACTGTGACCTGTCAGATTTATGTGCAGATTTAACACTGTTTCAAAAGCGTGGTCTACCATTCTTTCAAAAGACTAATAAGGAGTGTGCATTAATGCCTGACTATTTTTCAAGTCACCATTCACCCATTACAGGAACATATGCCTCCATGGATGCTCTGTGTCCAGCCTTTCCTAAAACCTAAGGTAAAATGGTGATTTGGGGCAATAGCCAGAAATCAGAGGAAAGGGCATACTTATAGCCACCCAAGAAAAGATGAACAGGTCACCAGGAAGTATAATCATGTTCATAGCCAAATTTCTATTAGAAAAAAACTCAGAAAATTCTACTTTAAAATGAGATCACCTATATGCCACTTTATTTCTGCAGTGAGGTAGGGTAAGATAAAGATAACGTCTTGCCAACATGTTATTTAAAAACTATTTTTCTAATTATTCATTAGAAGGGAGGGAGGCTGAGTGCTAAGTTTTCCTGTCACGTAATGGTAAATATACATTTCAGATCATATCATTGTGCCTTCTCTGTAATAGCCCCTAATTTTGGAACATGCTACATTTGCTCCTAAGCCCCTTTTATTCTAGAAAACTCTGGAGGTTTTTGCTTTAATTTCACCTGGACTTTTATCCATAGTATGATTGTGATAAACTATTCATTCAGTTGTATTATCATGACTATTTCATTAGGGAATGGAATATTTTTTTATTGGTTGATTGGCTTGTATTTTCCTTGTATACTACCCAAATTCTTGTGATTGAAGCGGAGTACAAAAATTGGAAAGCAAATTAATAAATAAGTGTTCAAACAAACCCCAAATAAGTGCTTCCATAGTGATTTTGTATCCAGGTTACTCTGAGCTACTCTGGTGAGCCATGTGAGTTTGCTCAGTTTTGACTGATCTGAAAGCAAGCTTTCGGTTTTCATCATACTCAAAGGCTTTCTGTTGGACTGCATTCAACGTGAAAGGGACGAAAAAACGATTAAACCAAAATGAAGCATATTAAAGTGCCATTGATCTCAGTAAAAAGTTATTACTTCCCCAGTGGAACAGCTCCAGTCTGACTGAAAACATTGAAAATTCAAAGGCTTTATCTTTGGCTTGATCATTTATTATCAGTGTTGAGATACAACAAAAGTGGCATTTCTTTCTTTCCTAATAAAAGATAGTATTCTTATTTTGTAACTCTTATCAACCAAGGCAAAACGATCAACCAAGGCAAAACGAAGCTAACATTGTATAGTTTAGCAGCTTGTTCGCTCTAAGATAATATAAGGATAAAGTTAGGAGAAAATTAACCTACTTATAGACTTAAAATCCTTAAAATCCTTCTGGTTATAAATGTGAAAAGTCAGTGGCATTGTTTCCCACCATTCTGTAGTACTAAATGTGTAAATATTAAAAAATGAATCTTAAATAAGCATACTTTTATTTTGAAAATGAAGAAAAAAATACTTTCTCCTAAACTCAGGACAGCAAGAGTAGATTGCTGTTTCATCCCTGCATTATACAGTCTTTTTTTAATTATTTTTTTTTTATTTTTCCATTTTCATAACATATAATCACATGTACATAACCAACATCATATTGTATTATTAAATGTTTACATCAATTCATCTTACCAACAACTCCCAAAAAACATTTATTGGCTCTTCTGCTCTCCATATATTTGTATATTATCCATCACTTTCTTCTCCCTCTGTCTCCCTCTCTCCTCCCCCTCCCTACCTCCTTTCTTCCCTCTGTCCTTCTCTTCTCAACTTCCCCTTCCTTTCTCCTTCTCCTCCCTCCCCTTACCACTCCTCATTTCTCTCCTCCTCTTCCCCCTCTCCCGTTGCCCTGTCACCTGTCCCTCTCTTCTTCCTTTACCTCTCTCCTCTACTTCACACTCTTCATCTCATTTACTTGGTGTATTTCATCTTCTGAGCAAGTTCCCTTTTATGTTGATGGTATTTATAATTCTTTTTCAATATGCAGATTTAATCCCCCCCTTTTTTAGTAAAAAAAAAGTAATATAACAGAAAAGTATACATACATAGTTATTGTACTTTTAACTACCACCACCACCCACCTAATTTTGGTCGAGATGTAGACCTATGATGCAGTTCCCAGCTATTCTCATCATTATCTTTATATAGTTATACATCCTTACTTGTCCCCAATTTGTGATTCTGTCTTTTTATCACAATAGTTTCCCATTGTAGGTATATTTCACATTCCCTCTCCATTTTTCTATACCTTATATTAGATTACCCTTAGTTATCTCTAGATGACAATCTTTGCTGTTGAAGTTGAAGAAGCATTTATTTATTTATTTATTTATTTATTTATTTATTTATTTATTTATTTATTTATTTATTTATTTATTTGTTTGTTTATTATCTGATCTTATTAATTTAGAAGTAGCTCAAGGCTGCAAACACACATAATACTTGTTCTTTCTTCCATTTTACCCACAACAACAACAACCTTAGGAGATTGGTTGGGCTGAAAGAGAATGATTGGCCCAGCTTTCATGCCTAAGACGGGACTACAATTCACAATCTCTGGGTTTCTGTGGCTACAAAAACAGCCTAATGTGATATCAACAAGAATTAGTGCTTGCTAGTTATAATAACGCCTATAAGTTGCAATAAAATGTTTATAGTCTACAAAAATAAAAATTAACTACAGGAAAAAACTACAGAAATAAAAACTAACCAATCCCTAATTACACATAAATCCAACAGTAAATGATGGCATCAATTCATGCCAAAGTGTCTTTGAAATCTCTCTTTATGGCAGCTAGACATACACACACAGGCACTTACTGCCTGCAGGTTTCCACCATTCTCACATCATGAAACTGAGGAACCACAAACAGGTTCTTCCAGGATGTCCAAATCAGGTTGGATAAAATTGGCTGAAGAAGACTATCCTACAAGTACTCCAGTTCAAGCCATACAGCCTTTATTTATTATTCTTATTAATTTTTATGCCACCCATCTACTCCAGAAGCAACAGGTATTCAAACTTGGCAACTTTAAGACTTGTGGACTTCGATTCTCAGAATTCTCCAGCCAGCATGGCTGCCTAACTCACTGCCTTGATTCTCCCTTCTAAAGTCTTAAAGTGCGAAGTTTGGGGACCCCTGCTATAAAGGCAATGCTGGGCAGCTTACATATTATAACAGAGAAATAGAAAAGTAATTAAAATATTAAAACTATGCAAATTAAATTTTTAAAAGTCAAAAACAGCAACTTAGAACCAGAGGACAGAACCAGAGCAATTATGTGCTGACATAATTCAACTTTCTGTTCCTTTGAAAAACTTTTCCTTCCATTTGAACTCGCTGCCTTGATTCTCCATTCTGAAGTACCAACAGTATTTGTTACCTGTGAAACATCCTGTCTAGGTATATTTGAGGATGTCTATGGTATCACTATCATGTTTTCCCAAAAATAAGACAGGGTCTTATTTCTTTTGACCCCTGAAATAAGCCTTGAGGTATAGGAGGCGGCAAGCGTAGTCACTTCACGGCTGCTGCTGTGTTGCAATATTTTCGGGGAGGGCTTATTTTCGGGGGAGGACTTATTTTAGTGCATGCACTCAAATGCCCAATTAAGCTTAGTATCTGGGAGGTCTTATTTTCAGAGAAACAGGGTACTTAATTATTATTTTTTCTTTAGGCTATAATGTCTAAATGTCCCTTCATGGATTTTACATGCGTTTCCCATCTTCGTGACTGCCCTCTGGATCTATCTGTACATGTGTGGTTTGGTTTTCTTATTTACAAAAAGAGAACCATCTCTGGAAAATTCTTCCTGGTTACTTATTCTGGCAAGGGGTACTTCCCACACAGTAAAAAAAGAGACTTAGTCACAATGGAAAGATTTCAGATGGTTGTATTCATATTTCCCAATCTTGGTATTCTCAGAAGTAAATGTAACCACAGGGAAGTTAAAGCTTGTTTTTTAAAAAAAACCACACATAATAGTCTTGAGCACAATGTTAAAGAAAAAAGCTTAGGTAAATTAGCTGCTAGGTATAGATAAAACTTCATCTTGGATTTTACACTAAACTATCACTTGTTCTCTGCTTTCCATGCAGCATAGATTTACTCCCTGAGACAATAATTAGTCAGTAATCACCTCTGTTTGACAGACATCATAAAATCTTCCTGTGTATCAGGATTTATATTTGCATGTGTAGGTTGCCTCTTCATGCCTCATTATCTAATCAAACTGGAGGAAAGACAGGAAAGAAAATGTCTTAGTCATTTTTTTCTCTCTCTTGTTCTCTCTCCATCACTCTTTCTCAGAGATAAAAGGCAAAGGTTTTGTCATTATTTCCTACCCTCCTATTTTCTTTTGTGGCATTCTGCTTGGAATAGTAAAAGGGACAGGGGGAAGAAAATCATCCGAAACTATGGAGGGATTGTTTCAGAACATGTCATTCTAACACCATTCTTTTCTTACCATTCTTGTGCTATTAACTAGCCAATCCCAGATTGTGCCGCTTTCCCCGTAACTATGTGCCAAATGCATATAGGGTCTTCAAGTCAGGTTTTCCCTCTGAATCCTGTCAAACGTTGTGAACTGTTCACCTTCTCCAGCTGCTATAGGGCACCACACAGTGGTGGGATTCAAATAATTTAACAACCAGTTCTCTGCCCTAATGACCAGCTGGGTAGGCGTGGCTCTGTGCCCATGTGATCATGTGGGTGTGGCCAACTCCACGTCACTCAGGTCGATGGACACTTCACCTTAGCTGTTATAATGTAATAAGGGTTAAACAGAGAGGCAGTTTCTGTAAGCAGGCAATAAAGATTAGGCTAGAAACAACACCAGAATGTTTCCTTCCTGCCTTCCTTACAGGATTAGCCCTGTAAAGTGGGGGGGGGGGAACAAAATAAGATTTCTTCTAACTGCTTAGAAATTTAACAACCAGTTCTCCCGAAAGGTGCAAACTGGCTGAATTCTATCACTGGCTATCAGTGACTTGCGCTGAGGTTCATGGCCGGTGAGGCAAGGGGGCAAAAGCCATCCTATGTCCGCCAGCACCGGGGCTTCAGCGGGGCCTTCAGAAAGCCGCATCAAAGCCCCAGCGCGGCTTTCCAAAAGCCCCACTGAAGCCCTGGCACTGCATCCACCATAGAGTGGGATGCTATGACGGATGCGGCGCCAGGACTTTAAAGCCCTGCCACCAGGGCCCTGCCACCACTTTAAAGCCCTGTTGCCGTGTCCGCCATAGAGCAGGATGCGTCCCTGTCTATGGCGGACGCGGCACTGGGACTTTAAAGCCCTGCCGCCAGGGCTCTGCCGCCACTTTAAATCCCTGCTGCCATGTTTGCCATAGAGCGGGACGCTACGACGGATGCAGAGCCAGGACTTTAAAGCCCTGCCGCCGGGCCCTGCCACCATTTTTTTTGTTTTGTTTTGTTTTTATTAATAATTTTTTTTATTTTTTGTTACATAAACAACACATGCCCATAACAGTGGGGGGGGGGGAATAAAACAAAAAAGAACAAAAAACAAGACAGAGAAAAAAAAACCACAAGTATATGTTATAAAAAAAGTATATCAGCTGGTTACAACAAGTTTTTGTGCATCTCTTCCATTAATTCATATTAATTCAAATATCTTAACTCAAATGTTTACCATATTAACATCATCATACGTCCACTTTTAATTGACTACAGTTGTTTAAACATCCTTCATCCTTAACTATGCCAAAGATTTAATCCATAACCACATGCTAGCATTTCATTTACTTGTTTATAAAATCCTCCATTAACATCAAATCCTCATATCCTGTTTTAGCTAAACATCCATAATATTTAATACCAAAAATTCCATACCCCATGTATATAGTTTATTATCATTCTCCTTTCTTTATGTAATTATATCGTATATCATAGCATTTTCCCCATATTAGTTAAGATTTAACTGTAGTTTTATTTTATTTTTTTATAGTAATAATTATTGTAATTAATAACCTTTATATATAGTCCAAGAATATTTCTAACCTTCCCTTCTCATATCCAATTATTATTTATCATAGCAACTCAACATTATATACATTACTATCATTATCAATTATTATTCAACTATATCTATTACAAATGAATTTAACTAGGTTTAGCTAGTTTTAAATTGTATTCTTCCATCTATCAGCCTGTGTCTCTCCAGTAACAAAACCTCCTTAATCCTGTTGCCATTCGTAGGTCAAATTCTCCAAACATCTGTACATACAAAAAAAGTCCATACAAAAAAATCTTTGCACCTTTTTGCTTATGGTGCATCTCATATAATGCTGCCGTCCTCCATTTATTTCCTTTATCAGCTTGTCTTTAATTCTCAGTGGTGGTATCAAAAGTTTTGCAGATGGTATTTCATAAAGTATAAATTCTTTAATGCTTCTCACTCCTCCTGCGCCCTGTCTTTCGAAGTAAATCTTCTGTGTGGCTGCCCCCCCTTCAGACATTCCATCTTTTTCTCCCTCAGAGGTAAACCAGTTGCCCCGAATATCAGCAAGTTGAAAATCTTTATCTCTGACATCCTTCGTTTGTATTTGAAGAACATTCAAACATTCAACATTCTCATTTTTCCTTCATATTTTGTTGCTAGAAACAGCAGATAATCCAGTTTCCTCTCAATTCTATCATGTGTGGCAGATAATTTTTGTAGTGCCAAAAAAATCATTTGAATAGAGGCTTGAATAGACGCCATATTTGTACGCAGTTAGTATTTTTTCTTTGGAAACTCTGAGGTATTTGCAAGTAAAAACAAGCTGGGAACTGTACAATCTTATCTGATCTTAGACCAATCCAGCCAAGCAATAAAAGTGTCAAGTTGTAAGGAGCCAAATTATAGTTAATTGGTTTACAGCCCACTTGCAGAGGATCAGAGGAGATGTTGGAGTAATCTATCCTTTGTCCGTGTAAATAGCATTTAAAACATTTAAAAAATAGGGTAACCACCGTCCATAAACCAATAAAGAGATCGAAATCGCCGCTAGATTCTTCTATTCTTTGATTTAGATTAGCTTGAATTTTTATGCGGACTGTCTTTCTCTGAGTAATAAAATCACCTTACCAGCTGGAAACACTTCGCCATTCTTTGGAGCTATCTGCAGTTTCAGTTAGCCTTATGGCTAATCTGGAAGTCACTGGCAAAGGAGGTTAAATTCCAAGCCCCCAGAGACTTTGCGAATGTCTCTGGGGTCACTGGATCTCCTCCTATCTTTCACTGTCTCTCCGGGACAGCTTGGGTCCAAAAAGGAACCGTCCAAGTGCTTCGGAATAGTGGAATTTCCGGAATAGCCTGAAAATCCGTCTTCTCACTGCCCCCTGCCACCATTTTAAAGCCCTGTTGCCACGTCCACCAAACAGCGGGATGCGTCTCGCTCTATGGCAGATGCGGCACCGGGACTTTAAAACCCTGTGACCGGGGGCCTGCCGCCACTTTAAAGCCCTGCTGCCACGTCCGCCATAGAGTGGGACGCATTTTGCAACCATTTAGAGGAGATGGTGCAAGCTTTACTCAAATTAACTCATCGTAAATTCGCAAATTTCTTCTCTTCCTGCCTCCCCTTTGTGTCCAACATAAAAAAGTACCAGTAAAACACACACACACACACACAAATTACTTACAATAATAAAATTACTTACAAATTACAATAATTTTGAATTCCTCCCCCCTCCTTCCAACCTACAAACCTTTTCCAGCTCTTTCACATAGCATTTCAACTCACCTCTTGTCTGCCATGATGAAAATGTAAAAAATGTAAAAAGAAAAAGACAAGAGCTGCTGAAGTAAGGCTGGTTTAGTTGCTGCCAGAGTCCCCAATGGATGATTCTGCTTAACTGTTTAAAAAAAGCCTCTAAAAAAAAGTGCCCTCTACAGGAGGAGGCGAGAGAACCACATGCCTCATCTACATAAGGAATTTTTCACCTTTTAACCCTTGCTTAACTCTGCTCAAGTGATCATAAAGATAGACTAAATGAGGCACGTGGTTCTCTCGCCTCCTTCTGCAGAGGGCACTTTTTTAAGAGGCTTTTTTAAACAGTTAAGCACTAAGCAGACTCATCCACTGTGATTCTGGCAGCAACTACCTCAGCCTTTTTCCTTTTATTTTTCTTTTCTTTTCACGATGACAATGGTGAGGCCCTGCCTCCCCTGACTGCACATCACTGCTGGCTATATCTTCTGGCCCAATAAGCTACATAGACCTGTCAGGTCTGATGTTTAGCAAGTGTTTATCAACATTGTGCTTTTGCAGATTCAGGTGAATGAACTTCCTTGCAGGTTTCTGTACGTGACCAATACAGGTTAGAAGTAGAATTTGTTCTATAAATTACAGGGTGTTATTTTTTTATGACTGTCAATAGAATTTAATATATTAAAAACATGCTTGCTTTTTAAGACATGCCTAGTTGTTTCTTATTTCACTGTGACTGCTGTCTTCTAAACAGACTGCTTCCTATAGATTTTGCTAGTATCATGACTGTAATTTTCCTGGGCAATGTCTCCCAAGTATTCATCACAGATACAATTTCTAATGTTGCCTATGCTTCCCATCTTCACCTCTCCACTTGCCATTTTGTGATTAGCTGCTTTCCAATACAACATAAATTGTTAAATAGATTTTTAGCCACCACTAGGTTAATTCAGTTACTTCTGAGCACATAGATGTGGTTCATTAGCAAATCACAAGGCAGTCTTTTTCACTAACTTGAAAAAATATGAAGCCACCCAATTATCTGTCTATCAATTTATCTCTTTCTTATATTTAATTCATGTAATAATCTAATAAAAATATTACTAGTAAACAAGCAATTATTGCCTTTAAAAAAAGACATTTTTTTCCAACTTAGTTTCATAGAAATAAAGAAAACATGAAATTCTGGTACAAAGTACTTAAGTAGCTGCACCATTTTCAGTTCTGTAACAGAATATAAATGCAACATCTTAAGTAGAGCTGTTCTTAAAATTGTTCTGTGGTTTTCTGAACCAATCTTCACTTTGATGAAAACAAATTGCTTTTGAATTTTGTCAAGGAAGAAAATCTTGATGAAGTTTTCATGGTAGGAAGTGTTGCATTTTGGTTACAATGAGGCCAAGAAGTATATATGAGTGTTCTCTTTTTCATGTACAACAACTCAACAGCCTCCCTAGTTTCTCATGCTTCAGTCAAATCAGGAAAGGACATCTGGAGGAAATTCTGCCCATGTCAAGGCCATCCAACCTTTCTTCCATTGTTTCCAAGCATAGGGAAACTGACATGTATCTAGCAATTTTCTCCAAGGCTAAGGCTTCTAGAAATCTAAAATTTGTGTAAAGTTGCCAAACTAACCCAGTGGCATGATAACAAAGTATAGCTAGACCAGGGGTGTTAAACTCAATTTCATGAGGGCCACATCAGGGTGGTTGTCCTCAGCATGTGTGGGTGGGTGGCCAAGTGCATGGGCATGGCCAGCTTGACGCCACTCCGCAAACTGCTAGCATGTTTCCCAGGGGTGGGTTCCAGATTCTTTTAGTTTGCTCAGGGATGTGCTTCAGGCACACAAGCGCTTGATTCATGCTACATACGCATGCGCAGTAATGAAAATATTGCTTCTACACATGTGTAGAAACAAAAAAGAAGATGGCACCAGTATGGAGCATCCGATAGAACTGGTTTGGGGGTGTGGGGAGGTGAGTAGGTCCAAACTGGTAGGACCCCCACCTCTGATGTTTCCTCTTCAGATTGGGTAGACCGGGTCAAAGCGATGTGGGTAGACCGGGCTGAAGTGATGCAGGTGGACTGGACCGAAGCGATGTGGACTGGCCCCATATATTTTCCAGGATGGTCCTGCAGGTCAGATCCAACTATATCACGGACTGAATCCAACCCATGGGCCTTGAGTTTGACACCCCTGAGCTAGACCATAGCACAAATGCTTAAAAGTTAAATTGTTCTATAAGAGAAATAGGAATACAACAATTAGTTACACTCCACAGTCTCTCAATCCTCTATCTACCTCAATTGGTCCCTTTAACTTAAATTCTGTCACCAAGCTTTCCATTCTTTTGCTGTCAATTATTCATCCAGTCTCTATGACAAGCTTGGCCTGAATCACCCTTTTCGGTGTTATAATTCTATGTCAAAACTTCCAAAAGGTAGTTTAAAGAACTTGCAAAAGTTTAAGTTAGAAAAAAATTATGTTCACTGGCAGGTGAGAAATCAGGAAATGAAGTGATAGATTTGCTACAATATTGAATTTTAGTGATCTTTTTATAACCATGGATAGACCTATTAGGCTCCTATGCCAAATAATACTGAATGATTTTCCATCTCTCCAGTCTATTGTACATATATATCTTTACTCTTGCAGCACTGAACCTCCTCTAAAGGTACAATTAGTAGGCTGAAAAAAAATCTAAATGCAGCAAAGAGAGATGTGTGTATCCTTAAATTGCCATTCATTGACTGGACTTTGAACCGAGATCTATATGCTGGTAAAACGAGTCCTCCCGGTCCCTTGTTGCTGGAATGTTCTTAAAAACTCCACATGCATTTTTATGGTATAAACCAGGGGTGTCAAACTTGATTTCATTGAGGACCGCATCAGGGTTGTGTTTGACTTTGGGGGGTAGTAGAGTGGGCATAGCCAGGGTGAGTGTAGCCAGCTTGTCATTCGTGTCAGGGGGGCCTGTGGTGGCCCAAGCACTCTGCCAGACAAAATGGGCTCCTGATGGCCTCCTGCATCTTTCTGCCAGAGAAAACGGAACTTGCAGCCCACCCAAACTCAATTTCACCGCCAGAGGCACCGTGGGCCAGTCCTTTGCTGTTTGCAGGGCCCGGAGCCGGCCCCGAGGCCTTGAATTTGACATCCCTTGCAAGTTTACTTCTCACATCATTAATAACAGAGGTGGGTTCCTACCAGTTCGCACCAGTTCGGTAGAACTGGTTCGTCAAATCTACCGAACTGGTTAGAAGAGGTTCCACCAGTGGACCCGGAAAGCAGGCCACACCTACAGAAGAGGTTCCAAAAAATTTTGAAACCCACCACTGACACACACACACACACACACACACACACAGACACACAGAAAGAGAAAGAGAAAGAAAGGAAGAAAGAAATAAAGAAAAAAGAAAGAAAAAAGAAAGAAAAAAGAAAGAAAAAAGAAAGAAAAAAGAAAGAAAAAGTGAGAGAGATGAAAGAAAAAAAGGAAAAAGGGACAGAGAGACGAAAGGAAGGAGAGAGAGAGAGAGAGAGAGAGAGAAAGAAAGAAAGAAAACACATGGCTGGCAAGCCACTCCCACCAGGTCACCTGGCCGGCAAGCCACTCCCACAAAGGAGGCCACACCCACAGAGTAGGTTCGAACATTTTTTGAAACCCACCATTGATTAATAAGCTCACAAAAAGCAACTCCCTTAAGCCCACATAATTTTGATCTTTCAGTCCAGACCAGGTCTACAGAAGTTTAATTCCCTCTTTGAATTTAATCAGTCCTGCTCTACTGCTTACCTCACTAACACTGAAAAGGTCAATATCACATTTTTATCACTTTTTGGAGCTGAAATAATTTAAATGTCCAATTATCAAAATTATTTTAAATACAGTTGAATTGTCCCATATTTTTTCACTCTTAAAACAACATAATTTTAAAGCTGTATTTTAAATTATCTCCAGTGGTGAAAATGCTTTCAAGCAATCCACCCTGTTACTAATAATGTTGGTTTCTTTTTTAAATTTTATACTATCTTGGTTTTTTTAAAATAGTTTATTCCTAGCTTAGGCTCTGTTTAGGAAATTTTAAAAAGTTTTTCAGTCAGCTTCTTGTGATTTGAAATACAATCTAACTGCAGTCTCTTCTCTAAGATCCTGTCCAAGCTTACTATTTTTGAGCTTTAGTGGCTTACTTAGAATATTGCATAAATTTTTGTGTAGTTATTTCTAAAAAGTAAATAGTTCATATATTTTATCTCTTTAAAAAAAATAAAATTTGTTTTTGTTTATCTCTTGTGAGGTTGAACTACCTTTTCTAAAAGGGGAAGGGGAAGGTTGAAACCTTCAGTCACACATAAATATATATGTATCCATTTACTGTACACCATGAGGACAAGAAGTTACAATATATAAAAATAATACATTTTGTATTGCATGGCCCGCCTGGGCTCCATTTTCAGTTGTGACAGCCTCCTGCAGCCCCCTGCCAGCGAAAACACATCTTGGAGGGAATACATGCCTGACAGAGGCACCATGGGGCGGTCCTTTGGTGTTTCCAGGGCGGCCTCATGGGTCAGAACTAAGCACCCTGTGGGGTGATTTCCCTCCTCCCCCTCAGGCCTTGAGTTTGACACCCCTGCTCTAATGTAACTCCCAAGCTGCTCTCCCAAAATAGGAGGAAAGGGGTGAAGAGTCAGAGAGCTTTTGGAGAGAGGGGACTTAAGACCCTTAATCTGTTACTCCATGGGTTCAACTATGTGTGTTGAATAATATAATATTAGATAACATTCTAATGCTATCAGGTAGGGCAGAAAGAAATAAAAAGTCAGATATACATATTAAAATACTACTTACCAGTCATTGCATCCCATCTCCAAAATTTGCAATGTGTGTTTTTTACAACATGTAATGCTTTAAGGAAAAAAAGAGTAAAAAGTGCTCTTTTACAATATTGCATTTTAATGTGGGTGTATTTGTCATGACTTGGTACCCTTAGTTTGGCTTGGACCCTCTACTTTGTCTATGCATGTATATAATGCTTATTACAAAAATGCTGTTATACCCACAAAAAAGTTCTTTGCCTTTGGTAAAGGCTCTTTATAATCTTTTGTAATACTATGAATACAAAGTTATATTGTTCAATATCCCCATCCCTGAGATCCTGCTGGCCTGTTAATCTTTTATAAGACTCTAAAGACCTGGCTATTTCTCCAACATTTGGACCAGGAAATTAGGTGATCTCTGTTGATGGCTTTGGGGTTACTGTTCAACCAGGACATCATGGGTTTATCTGCTTTTAATCTTTGTATACACCACCCACAATCTCTGCTGTGAGGTGGGTGACTTTATCAATCATCAATCAATCAATTAAAAAAACCTCATTAAAAACAAAGACACATCAGATGTATTTAGTGAGACTAACTTTCAAAGGAATTGCAGTTTAAAGCATTGTTACTTTCATAGCTAATAAAGCCAGATGGAACAATAATACATTTGTGTATTTTTAAATCAATGTTATGTGTTCATCTATGTGACATAATAAAAGTAAGGGTAGAGAGTGCAGTAACAACACTAGAAAAAGTACCAGGGGAAGTAGGTAGTAGAGGGGTATGTAAGAAGGAAGAATGAAAGTTGGAGGGGGTTGAAAGAGGGTATATGGTGGGCCAAGGTGGTATATTGGGTTTGTATTGTAGGGGGCATTTTCTATATAAGTGAGGGCTGTATTTATTACTCAATGTTACATCCCCCGGTTATGCACAGTAAACATGTGATTGTATAGAATGAAATGGAAATAAAATATTATGGATACTAACACTAGAAAAAGTACCTAAGAAATTTCCATATTATTTAGGCAAGGAGATTCCCCACCACCACCACTTTCTTTTACATATTGATCACCTTTGTTGCAGAAAAAAATGTATGTTGATATTTCTGACTTTCTTTGTGTCAAATACATTTGGTATCTCTGTAGTGAGTCAGGGCAGGAAACTGTAATGTAATGTTTTAAAGTTACAATTTGGACAAGCCCAAGAGGTTTTCCTTCAGTATCTCTCTTCTCCCAGCATTCTCATCCTTGATATTTATTTTATGTGAGCAGAAATGGAATCAAGATATCAGTTCCAAGGTGGTGCCAAGATGTTTCTTAGGATTTTCTGATGAAACGTATGTGTAACGTAAGACATAATCTAGTATCTCTTGGTGATAGATTAAGTGTTAATCTTCCCAAATGCATGTCAGTCAGTGCCTCTTATTCAGTGCCCTTACCACAACTGGAATGACATCTTGCCTACCTTATCATATCGGAAACATCTAGCAGATACAATATCTTTATGCTGACATTAAAGCCAACAAGCCCATCACCTTGCACTGTCAGCCAGGTAGCAGCTACATGTACAATCGGCACAGGTGGTCATCCTATGGCTGTACAGTGCACAAAGCACAGATAACTCATACCTGTATTTCTAAGAAAAGGCAAAACCCTGATTCTGACAGCAGTACCAGATCAGGGGTGAAATTCAGCAAGTTCTGACAGGTTCTGGAGAACTGGTAGCGGAAATTTTGAGTAGTTAAGAGAACCAGCAAATACCACCTCTGGCTGGCCTCAGAGAGGGGTGGGAATGGAGATTTTGCAGTATCCTTCCCCTGCCATGCTCACCAAGCTATGCCCCACCAAGCCACACCACACCTACCAAGCCATGCCCACAGAACCGGTAGTAAAAAAAATTGAATTTCACCACTTTACCTGATAGTACTGGCTAATGTAATGGCATAAATCTCACTTGATGACAAGTATGGTATACATGCCAGAAATAGAGGAATTTGTATTGCAAAGTGATTTAAACTGGTACAAATATTTAGGTATACCATTGAAATCAATACACCTTATGCAAATCCGTTCTAATTAATTACACTTTTGTAAGAACACATAAGATGGAAGTCAACTGTAATTTGGCAGGAAATCCCATTACAATGAACAAGATTTATTTCTGAGTATTCTAGGCACATGCAGAATTAAACTTTCTTCTGTTCTATAAATAGTAAGTAATATATTGTTTAATAAAAATGTGAAAGTAGAAGAAAATGAGAGAGAATCCCGTGACCGCTGCTACTAATTTTTGTTACTTATAGGTTTTCTTGTATATGCATAGTGCGTTCAAGTGCTGAGCTTGCTGAATAAATAGCTACAACTGGAAAGCTAGTAAATGATACAGGAATAATCAGAAGAATAACAGGATTTGCAGAAATAGAAACAGTCCAGTCTAGTCCAGTGAAAACTGTCTGGAATTGAGCATCCTAGAAATGCAACACTGAATAGGACCATGCAATATTTACTGTGTTGTTTCATGCTCTTTGTGCAGGTCTGATCAGAGTTAGCTTCCATTCAATTGAATGATATAATAGCACACTCTGCTTCATCATAGGGCTGCTTTCAGTGCAGAAAAACAAAGATCATTAGCAGAGGAGTTCTCAAGCCAAAGTACCCACTTAATGCAAGCAATCCAGTGAATTCTGTGTGGTTCGCTAGTTGTGTTTGTCATAAATGAGTTGTGGCGATTTGGAATGAATGATCCACATCATACTGAACTGTCCTTTTTATTGCTGACAGTTGAAGGTTACTGAAAAGCTGGATGAGTCTCAGACTGTGGCTAATTGGAAACCTTTCTTCATTAATGTCTGTGTTGACTTGTATAAACTGATGAAATTAGGAGAATGGCAGGATATATTTTATTATACAAAACAATGGCTTAGCTCTCCTTCTCTGCAGTATTATGTTAAAAGCATCACCCTGTCTTGTCTCTGTCAATGAAGACTTGCTGTCATAGGCTGGAGGCTGAGCAAGGCTACCTTAAGGGGACCAAGAAGTCTGCAAACATAGACACATTTCAAATAATTGAAACCATGGACATATTCATTTCAATGCATCTTTTGTAAAAACATTACTCATCACTCATTGGGTGTTAATTGTGGGTTGTAAAACAAGCAAACGGTTCCCAGGTCAAGAACGGGGAAAAAGAGAGCCCACACTAAATGGAATTGGCAGTTTTATCTGGCGGTTTTTTGGACAAATTGCAACATTACAATAACGTTTGTAAAAATATGGTTTCTTAAAGAAAAATATCAATAAAAATGGGTGCAGAAAAGAGAAAGGAGATATATATTCACCCCATCTTGCTGTTTTAATGTATTTCTTTTGAAACATTTAAATATTCAATTCAACTTCAGTTTCTTACAGCCGTTGATAAGCAAAAATTTAAGTGTTAGATAATGAAAATGTAATAATATAACCTACTCTATTTCTAAAGAATAAAATAGTGGATTTATAAATTGAAGTAACAAAATCAGTGGCTTGAATATGAATTAAAGCAACAGCAAAGCAATAATTTGTGGTAAGCAATGGTTTAATCTGCTTATTTTACTTGCATTTTCCATCTTGTATTGCACAGTTTTTATTCTGTAAACACCCTAGACAACCGTTGTCATTGGATTAACTCTTGTTAATTTTAATTCCTTTTATATTTGTGCTTCTACTGCATTTTAAGCCACCCAGACTCCCTTTGGATACTGAGATGGACAGAGTATAAATTTAATGTAAATAAATAGTTATATTGAGTGACATCAGAGATGCGTATTTTCTTAACAAAGGGTTCAGATGTGGATTGCTCCCAGTTCGGCCTGGCTTGGCCAAACCGGTAGTCTTGATTTGGCCTGGGTTGCTGAAGTGGCAGTGACCTAGGCTGGCCATGTCCTTGAACCAGTTCCCGATCTCTTCTGCCATTGCTGGCATGTTTCTGTGCATGCACAGAACAATTGACCGTCAACTGCACATGCGCGAGCAACGGGTGTGCACATCAAACTGGTACCAACCGGTTCAGGAACCCACCCCTGAAAGAGTTCTAGAACCATCCATTTCTTTTTTGAAACACCTTCACCTATGGATTAGATCTAGAACATGCTGCCCAAAAGAATACCAGTTCTCTGTTGGAATTCCTGTCCCTTGATTCTTTGTTGTAAATATCATCTTCCGAGGCTATTAGAAATGGAAGGGAAATTTGAAACAGGAAATTGGTGTAGGGCTATATTCTATAGATGTCTAATATAAATTTAAGATCCTTTGCTGTTTTGTGTTTAAATCAAAAGTGACTAATTCAGTTTTAGAAACGAGGGTATAGTATGCAATTTGCCCTTAAATTAACATTTCTCAGGTTGGTCAGAAGCCTCATGAGTAAAATTCTTCAACTAACTGAATGCTTCACTGAATTTAGCAGAATGGAAAGACCGTAACTCTTTAAAACCAATAAGCAGATTCTAGTTGTTAAAAATCTATCAATAAGATCTGATCTCATTTTACTTCACTGCATCATATTTGTGTTCTCAGAATCTGTCATTTCCTCTCAAGCAAAAGACGACAGCTCACCGGTATACAGACATCTCCAGCTGTTTTAATTAGGCAAAGTTAACAGGGCTCAGGAGCATAAAAGATGGCACTTGAGGATGACAGATTCACTGTCAAATGGAAGGGCTATGATTTATTCTTAAGAATACAAGATCTATTGGCAATTCATTTGGATATATATCTCCCTGATGATATGTCCCCAAGCTAACTAGTGTATATCAATACAGGTGTCTGTAAACAATCTCAGTCTATAATCTTCCTTGTTTTAAAATAATGCTAATGGGGTGTGAGCCATAAAAGCTATTGAGTGAAGCTTAAAATTGCAAAGGTTTATAATGAAAACTCTTCTACTCAAGAGGGACAGAGAACAATGGATGACTCAGATCTTTCTGTGTTCTTATAGAGAGACACTCAGACATCTTGTGCTTCATGAAATCAGCAGTAACAAACTTCACCACTATATTTTTCTTATAAAAAGTTGTTGTTCAATTGTTAAATCATTCTATGACTCTTCACAATCCCATGGACCTTAGTAAAACAGGTTCCCCTGTTCTCTACTATCTCCCAAATTAATCTTCATTACATCAAAGAGACTTTCTAAGCATCTCATCCTCTGTTGCCCATTTTCCTTTTGCCTTTAATCTTTCTCAACATCAGGGTCTTTTCCAACAAGTCCTCTCTTCTCAGTGCGTAGCCAAAGTATTTGAGCTTCGGCTTCAGTACCTTAAAGTTGTCTTTGGACTGTCTTCTAAAAAATAGTCAGGGTTGATATCTTTTAGGATTGACTTAATTGATCTCCTTGAGAGTCAAGGGACTCTCAAGAGTTTTCTCTAACACCACAATTCAAAAGCATCATAGAATAAGTTACACATTGCTAAAGAGGAACAAATATTGCATTTACTTCCCAAGTGCCTTGTGCATTTATATAAATAAGAGTCTGAAAAATTAGTGTAGACTTAAAATCAACTGAAGAACAAAAACTAAAGAGAAAGAAAAAAACCATTACCAGCAGTAGACTAGCTCAGAGAAGCAGGGAGATATAGCAGGTAAACATAGTTGAATGACACTGATGGGGAAAATTAATATCAATAACAAATATTAATCAACAGAAAGTTCTTGCCAGATGACATAATACCATCAGGGAGAGTATCAATCTGTCTCACAAAGTAGGGAGACCTATAGCATGGAATAGTTAGTTTTGTCTCTTCTCCCCAGTTGTGCTTCCACCAGAATGTCCTCTCTATCAGATCTCAGAGGCCAAAACAGAAAAATAAGAGTTCTAAAATAGTCTTGATCTGGGTCTTCATTGATTTATTTGCCTTATTTAGATAGCACCATCAGTAACTATGGCAGCTATTGTAACATGTTCCAGCCTGCAATCCTGCTAACAGTATTCTTATTGGTTCTATTCTGGCTCAGTGTCTCTAAAAAGTTTCAAAAATAGCTCCAAGTAATAATAATATGTGTCACTATAGATACATATTAACATTTGTTGCATAATTACGCAATACAAATTTGAGAAGAAGTTATTCTGATGCACAAATTGAATGCAATCCATCATGTAGAGTTCTGTGAAAAAAAGGATTCACCTTCTTCCAGAGTTTCTGGATTTTTTTCCCCAGATCTTTGCTCCTAAATGATATCAGAACTTTACACTAGTAACATTTGAGAGTTCTCTTGCACGAACTGTTCATTTCAAGTTCTGCCACAATACTTTTATGTGATTTACAGCAGACTCTGACTTAAAGAAGACTAAAATTGTTCTTTGTTTTTTTAGATTTTCTTGATATTCATGAGCCATGATACCGTCTTATAGAATTCTTTGGCAAAGCACAATTCATGTTTCCTTTATTGAACTGGCAAGTCATCTAGATTCTGGAGCAGCAAACACCACCAAAAATATGATATCACCATTTCCATGTTTGACAATGCTATGATATTTTAATTTAATTTTAATTGTATTTATTTTGTCAAGCATGTATAAGATAACATATATAAGTATAAACATGATTATGAATACAGGAAATGGATACGAATAAGTGGGGACAGTAGGACAGGGACAAAAAAAATCTATTTTTTATTAAAGTATGTAGAGTTTTATTTCCATCAGATAAAATGATGCTTACATTACACTGAAAATTTCCACTTTTGACTCATCTCCCCATAGAATATTCTTCCAGTTAGAAAGGTCATCCAAGTGGTTTCTTGCAAACTTGAGATGAACATCAATATTTTCCTTAGTGGCTGATGACTTCCTTCTTGTTACTTTCCTTTGAATATCATTTTACCCATGGCATTTAAGCCAAGACAACAGAGGCCTTAACTCTCTTGATGTGATCCTGGGGTTCTTCATGAATTTCTGGAGAATTTAAAAGACTGAAGAATCATGGTGGCATAGTGGTTAGAATGCAGTATTACAGGCTAATTAGCTTCTGACTGCCAGGTGTTCAATTCTGAACAGTTCAAGGTTGATTCAGCCTTCCATCTTTCTGAGGTTGGTAAAACCCAGATTGTTGGGGGCAATATGCTGACTCTGTAAGCCACTGTAAAGTGGTATATAAGTCTAAGTGCTATTGCTATGAAGCAATAGTGATCGGATGGCTATTCTTAAGAAGATCCATTGTTTTGCCCAGTGTTTCAGGATTATGTTTTTGACTCTGGATCATGAAAGTCTCAGAACTTTAATAATATAGCTTTATAAGGATTTCCTGATTGATGAGTAACAATTTCTTTTTTATGGAAGTCCTCGGAAATTTATTTTGAATTGACTATTAGAATCTATGTGATGAAGAATATGATGAAAGGAACCAAAATTTATTTAATTTGTATAGGGAACAGCTTGCTCAAATCAGCCTAGTTGTTTATAAAATTTTACAGAATTTGCCCTAATTATTACTTTAATTAAATTGATGTAATTATAGGGATAATTGCTACTTTATACAGATAAACTGCATGTCAGATAATTTTGTTAGTGAAATAAATGAAACCTGTATCAATCTGTATAAGTATTTGTTCATATTGGTGCCTGTTATATCTCAGGATCCACATGAAATTCTAGTAATATTCAGAAGTTAAAATAATATTCAAAAATCAGAAACGTATGCTTTTTTTGGAACTCTATAATACATTCAGCTTGTGTTAGAAATAAATGTATTAGTCCATCAAAATTCTTTTCCTTTAAAGATTAAATTGCTGCACACAAATCAGGAAGAGTTAAGGGGAAAAGTTTTTAATTTTTTTTTAAGAAGAAAAACCCTGCAATTATTTCAGGTTTTTAAATTTTTGAATGGAAATTTATTTCTGTCTGAGACAGGATGCTTTTGATGCATAAATAAGAATTTGATTCTTAAATATATCACCAGTATCTGGCTTACAAAAAATTTCCCTTACATTTTATCAGCAATTCTGAATTTGGTATGATAGAGAAGTAATTTGTTTCAATTCAGGTACTTTAAAAAAAGGGGGGAAGCAGTCTATTTATCACTAAATAAGACTGTCTTGCATTATTCAACAGTTAAATATTTGGCTATAAAGGGTTGCTGCAACAAATCACAAAATTCTTCACTGGCTTGAGTGCAATTGAGATTTTTGTATAGGATGTGTGATGTGGTTTTAATTATTGCTTTATTAAACTGGAGAGATTTCAGCTACAGGTAATCCTTGCTTAATGACCCTAACAGCAATCATAATTTATGTTGCTAAGTGAAGCAGTTGTTAGGCAAAACATTATACTAAGGTAAAATTTCTGGTAGTCCCAGTTGAGGTCATTAGGCTAGGACCTAATGCTTCTCCTGCCTTGCATGAATCATGGACTCTATTCCACAATCTTTGGTCTGGCTAGGCCTAACAAGCTCCCTCCTCTCCCCAACAGAAGAAGACAACAAGGGTAGGATATAGTAGGGTTAGGTATGAGCGAAGTGCAAGGAACCAAAAGGGCAGAGATGGGTGAGAGAAGACTGGCTGCCAACTGCTGATCATGTGTCTATGGGACTACTGCAACAACTTTGGAAACAGTCAGAACTACTATATGTTCATTACTGTCAAAAGATCCAAAGATTACTGAACAAATGATCATTAGGCTAAGTGAAAACATGGCTCTACTGCCCCTGTGTGGGAAGCCCTGAAGAGCATGCAACTATTATGCAACAATTAATACAATTGAGCGAGCCCAGTGGTATTTCACAAGAACAGTACTCCACTCCTTGTCTCACAATAGATACCTTGAAATTTTGGACTTGGACAACCTAGAATTACTCCGACTAATGTCTGACCTAATCGTAGTACACAAAATGGTCTGCTACAATGTCCTATTTGTCAATGACTACTTCAGCATCAACCACAATAATACACGGGTAAACAATAGATACAAACTCAAGGTAAACTGCTCCAAACTCGATTGCAGAAAATACGACTTCAGCAGCACAGTGATCAATGCCTGGAATGCACTACCCAACTCTGTTGTTACATCCTCAAACCCCCATAACGTTAACCTTAAACTGTCTAGCGTGGTCCTCACCCCTTTTCTAAGAGGTCTGTAAGGGGCCGTGCATAAGCGCACCAGTGTGCCTACAGTCCTTGTCCTACTGCCCCTATTTATTCGTACCCATTTCCTGTGTTTATGTCCATGTTTATACTTATACCTGTTATCTCATACATGTTTGACAAACTAAATAAAATAAATAAATAAATAAACAACTATGGGTCCAGCTGGGCTGGCACCAGGGGAGCCCTCCCTTCGCCTTTCAATTTAATTTTTACCAGTGTTTTAAGTACCTTTGCCTCTTTTAATTTTTTTTTAACATTTGTGTCTTGTTTTTATATTTTAATACTTGATTGTACACCACGCAGAGTCCTTTTGTGAGTGAGATGGGCTTTTTTAAAAATATGACATCCAGTTACTTCACTGAAATGTATACAGTCAGGATTATTGGTAACAACCAATTTTATAAAGATCATATAAGTAAGAGATGTTCAGGAACCACAAACCAATAAACTAGGATAACCCTTTTATTTTAACAAGCAGTGTGGCTCTCTTCACAGTCAGTACCCAGTACTTGTAAAAAGACTGCAGGAATAGTGCTGGAGGCCATAGACTTGTACAGGGCTTTATGTTGTAAAATTACTGAACAATTTGTCTTCGCGTTAAAGTTCCAGTGGACCCTTTTTTTCAGTTTCCAGTGTGGGTGAGCATTATGTCTTCACAGCAATAAGCTTGACACCAGCTGCTGTTTTACTTTCCATCCTGCATCCAAGCAGCTTGTTAGATTCAGATTTTAGTGCTCCTGTTTCTTTCTTCTGATGTTGCACGAAAGTTTTATGTCTGCTTTATAGGATCTTTGCTTTTGTCTTTTTACCAGATAAACAAGTTCACAAAGTGGCCATGGTACTGTATAAATTCCTTCTTTTCCAGAGGTTCAGAACTTGAATTGCTATTGTCACAATTTTATTAAAGTAGCATTAAGCAACTACAATTAAATTTTGTAGAAAGAGAGATGTTGCAAGGAACCCAGATAAAAAATAGTTACATGATTAAACGCAAGAAGTATAATAAGACTATAATATTTATTCCAACAATGTGATGCCATTCCTTTGCCCATTATTCACAGTTAAGGCCTTTTTTAAGACTCTGGGGGGTTCAGGGGCATACTATTTATTTAATTTCTATTCCATGACTCCCTACATACAAACATTTCTGTCTTTATCCTATGTTTCCTGGCTGTGCTAATTCACTGAAATCAATATCCCAATTCAGGAAACCAAACTTCAGGGTGAGGGGGAATCTCATTTAAAAAAACATCAACAGATAAATTCTAGGGCTTGAATGAATGGCATCAATCCTTATGATCTTTTCGTAAGCAGAACCATATTCTGGATGCCTATTTGCTTTCAGTATTTTGCTGTGAGTGCTGAGCTCCTCTTCTTATGACAAATCTACAGGCCTTTTGTCTGGCAGAAAAATGACCTCCAGAACAGAGAACTAGGATTAGTATAACCCTCAATTTAAGGATTTTAAAATGAGACAGCCTCAATCGAGAAAGGATAGTACTGCTTTTATTCCAAATTGTCATTAAGTGTCCTTCGCTCTGCTGTTTGAGTTCCTGGACCTGAAAAAGTTGCAAACTTTTGTTGGCACTGGATCCGAGATTCATAATGGGCACATTATTTGGCCATGTTGTAAAACCGCATCATCCATCTCACAAATGAAAACCTTTTAATGTGTACTCTCTTAATTATAATAACTTGAAAGAGAACATCAGCTGGAATCATAGCGAGAAGGTCACTGAAAGAGATTTCTGCCTTTGTAATTTCCTTCTCTTTTTACTGTTCAATGCCGTTCAGTACTTCTATAGCACAGAGGGAGAAAAGACATTTGTACTGTTTTACGCAGTTTTCACACCTTATTTTAATTTATTAAAATGTTTAACCTGATCGGTTCCAAAGTTTCATGGCTCATTTTTAAAAAAATAAAATAAAACAACCCCCTGATTGCAGTTGCATTAAATGCCTATAAAATGTGTTTGAAAAAAACAATGCTTTGCCCTTCTCTCCCCACTGAAGAAAATAATTAGAAACACAAACGTTGTTTTCTAGTTAGCATAACCTGCTGAAAGAGGGTGAGCTTTTAAGCATTCACCCAATTGCAGAGCAGGCTGCAAGAATGTAGAAGAATTATTAATACATACATAAACTATTAAAAAAAGAATGTATAAGAAGAGTTCTAGATTTCTAGAATTCTACATTTAGTTCAACTTCAATTCCAGGATCCTCACAATGAGCTTTAGCACTTGGCAAACGATCTTTGCTCATGCTTCTATTATTTAAATGCGATTGGAGATAAAAACCACCCCAAAGACATTCTCAATGTTATTCTGAATGTATTCAAGGAGGTCATACTTTTGAGGAGACATCTGAGAACTCAGCTGAACTAAAGAACAAAAAGATCTTTCAGTTGCTACACTTTGGGAATGGTATTGCACAATCTCTGAATACAACCCCAACCTTGCTGGCTTTTAGGAAACTACGGAAGACCTGACCGTTTCAGTACACTTAGGTTAGGATGAGATATGGCCCTAATAACCATTAGTTATGTATGAGGCTTTGGACTGAATTTCTTCCTCAGCATATTTGCCTTTTTACTGTGGGATTTGGTGTTAAGCTACCCAGAGGCGTTTGGTGAGAGGCCCATAAATCTACTAAATAAATAAAGAGATTGACGCCAGGATGTTGAAGAATTTAGTAACAAAATAAACAAGCTGTCTTATCTCTGGAAGTAGAATGTGAATATAACATAGAGCTAAGTTAATAACTTTCAGGAATAAAGCCGTGTTAACATTTCCTCAGAGAAGTCACAGGAAACAACTCAGTTTAAATGCAGAATAATAGCTTAGCTGATAATGAATGAATGAGTGAGAAAGATAAAGTGAGTGACATTAAGAACAAAACTGTATGGTGAAAATGAAAAGTATAACATACAACTAATATTTAGTCTGTTGGCTTGAACTCCACGCTTGGCAATTTGGTTGCAATTTCATCACCATTCGAGGAGACATTGTCAGTACATTTTGAACTGTGCTCAGCGGCCAGGACACAGGTCTTTAAATACCTTTTTATGAGAATAAAAAAGAGACTGACAATGTCTCTTCGAATGCCAGGAGGGAAATCAACTTACCTTCGCTACCGGTTCGCAACTGTGAACCACCTCCATTCATGCGCAGGACCTTCCATGCATGCACAGAGCATTAAAACCGGGGTGTGATGATGTCTGGGAGGGCGGGCAGAGCCTCCCACCGCCACTGCTACCGGTTTGCCTGAACCGGATAGAACCGGCTGAATTGCATCACTGTCAAATGGTGACAAAACATTTGCAACCAAATCACGAAGCTCGGAGATCAAACCAACAGCCTAACCACCAACCCGAGCTACTAATATTCAAACACATTTCATACAACTAATATGTATGCTAATATAGAAAATACCAGCTGATGTAGCATATGCACTTGAGGTGTCCCTCAGGAGGGAGGGCATAAATAACAAACAGAGTGATATGCCATTACAAAGCAAACTCCACTTCTTCTTTGGGATGTATGTTGTAACATCATACAAACATTCAAAAGGGACAGAGATTTTCTTATGATAGCATGACACTTTTTTCATCATTTTGATGAAAAAATCAATTCTGGTCATGGCACTTTAAAATAAACTTCAGGCTTCATAATATCAATCATTGAAATACTATCAAAATCATATAAACTGTAACAATCATTTATTCTTTGCTAAAACCTGGAATGTTAACACATCAAGTATTTCTCCTTTGGATGATGGAATTTTGGATACTTTTGCCTTATGAAGTAGTATCACTTGATTTGATAAGGTCTGGTTGCTCCTTGGCTCCTGAAATCACACGCGTTCCAGTATGTTCAGAATGAGTAGCATCCAGGGGTGGGTTCCTGCCAGTTCTAACCTCTTCTATAGAAGAGGTTCCACAAATCTACCGTGCCGTTTAGAACCAGTTCCAGATCCCTCCCCCCACCTGTCCGAACCACGCTTGCCCCGCCTGCCACTCACTGGCTCACCAATCGCCCTGCCTACCTCTAAGAGTCCTATCTAAACCTTAAAGTCTTAAAGCTGTCAAGTTTGAACACCCCTGGGTTTTTTTTCTAAAGGCTTAGGGGTTCAAGGATCTTGTAACTTGACAGCTTTAAGACTTGTGTGCTTCAAATGCGAGAGTTTCTGAGCCAACATTTTGGTTGCTAAGCAAGAGCATTGTTAAGTGAGTTTCACCACATTTTACAAATTGGCCATGCCCACCCAGTCACATGACTGCCAAGTCACTACCACTCAGTCACATGACTGCCAAGCCACTCCCACCCGATCACATTGTTGGCAAGCCACTCCCACAAAGCAGGCCACACCTACAGAAGAGGTTCTAAGGAGGTTCAGCTGAAGGAGATAAAAATCAGCAGGGCTTAAAGAGAAATCCTCTTTTCAAAGCTATCCTTGTAGTTGTCATAGGTTAAGAGAAAACAGGCTAACAAGGTACAAAGTTAAAAGATGTTTTTTGTTTTTGTCAGGATGCTTCCCCTTTATACCAAAACAGCAGGTCACAATGGAGGAACCAAGGAACTGGCAGCACAGCAAAGTTTTTTGCAAAAATATTTGCTACACAAAGCTTTTTTTATTTTAACTTTTAAATAGTTCTAATCTTTGATTCCAAGCTGAAGCACATATACTGATTAGTAAAGGAATGCTTTTAGGAAGCAGCTATTCATGAACAAGGATGAATAAAACTTAATTCCTCCATGTATAACCAAAGATATGGTTTTAGAATTAGTCAGTTATATGCATAAAAGATATGACTTATAGATAAAATACAATAAGGGCTGCAGGCAGAGGTGGGATTCAAAAATTTTAGCAACCAGTTCTCTGCCCAGTTGCTGGGTGGGTGTGGCCATGATGGGTGTGGCCTACTCAGCCTCCTGTACCTCCCAAGACTCCAGAGGCTTTCCTCAAGCCTCCAAGAAGGCAAAAACGCCTCCTGTTGGCTCCAGAGGCCTCGTGACACCTTGAGGGGCTGCATGGAGACTCCTGGGAGGGCTGGGGTGAGATGTGCATCGCCAGGCAGCCCTTGCAACTACTGGTTCGGTGAACCAGATGTAAAATTAGCATCCAGTTTGCCCAAATGGCTGCATCCCACCCTTGGCTGCAGGGAATTAAGACTTGTGACATTGGAAAAAAATATAACTACAAAAGGAGTTGCTAGCTAGCTGCTTCATCTTATAACCACCATTCAGGGAAATGTTTCAAGAAAACTAAAACATAGATGTTATTGGTACAAATTCAAAATTAAGTTCCGTAATACTGGCACATTCATTGGAAAATTTGTAAAAAGAAATGAAGTAGTGTAGTGTATTGCTTATGTATGTGGTAACCTAGAACTCTATGATTTGATCAGGTAATGGTTTAGTATTGTTACGTGGCATAAAGCAAGCATTTACCTTCGTCGCTAAAAGGTCAAGCTTCAGTTATAACTTGTTCTGTCCTGTGTCAGCCTGACCAGCCGGTTCTTACTGGTTCGCACGAACTGGTAGCAGCAGCTGCTGGAGGTTTCGCTCACCCACCCCAACATAATGCCGACCCTCTGTGCATGCAAGCTCACATTTGCAAACCAGTAGCAAAGGTAAGTGAATCTCACCATTGCTGACTAGGTAGATCAGATCAGGAAATGAATCCCACAGGAGTGCTAAAAAAGCTTATTGAAATTAGCTATAAGAACAGAATCTTGCAAATCTGATTCTACTATACCTCCTTCCCCTTCTAATAGTCAGGTAAATCAGGAAACCATCTTCCTGAGCCCACTTCCAAGTGTTATCTCATTGCTCTATACTAGGGTGTCAAATTTGTGGTCCAGATGCATCACGGGCTTGGCCACACACTTGCCCAGTTTAGCAAAGGGGAAAAAATTCACGGTACATCAGGTGACGCTGCTGAGACACCATGGGTTTTACACAGGGGTGGGTTCAGCCCGACTTTCCTGCCGGTTCGCTTATGCTCGTGCTGCATGCGCATGCGCAGTTCAATTAAAATTTTTCTGCACATGCATAGAACTAAACAACAAAATGATGACGGCAATGGCAGTGACAAGGGAACCAGTTCAGGGGTGTGGCAGGCCTGGGTCGCTGCCGGTTCCAGAGACCCAGGCCACCATATAACTACCGGTTCAGCCAAACCAGGCCAAATCAGTAGGAACTCACCACTGGTTAGACACCCCTCTCTACCTCTAAAATATTCCAGCCCTTTTTCCTAGGTAACAGTTATATCTCTATATATCTCTATCATGATCATCTTCCTTGTTCTCGCCACTTCTCCTTGGTGAAACAGTCATGGTGAGTAGGTCTTTGTTTTATTATAGTCTTGAATATTAGCATGACTATATGATGTATGTTAATGTTCTTTGGGTTATATGTTTCAGTATTCCTGAATATTGTTGATTGTTGTTTCACGTTATGTGATTTGTTTTTCTTTTTCTGCCATGGACTAAATTCTTAAATACACATATTGGTGTGGTTGTTTTTATGTCTCAACCCTACTGGGCTGGGAAAATAGCATTATAGGCTCTAACCAGTAAATGCAGGTCTGTCTTGTTTTAGTTTATTGATCCTTTTTTACCTTTGATTTTTGAACAGTTGATATTCAATCAGATAAGACTGGTTTACCTACAAATATAACTTGAGAAAGTGAAAAATGGTTGATTGTTCCAAGAAATACTTAAACATTACTGTGACCTTTCCATCTTCTCAAAATCAGGTATTTAATTGCTTCTAAATTTATAGACAAAAAAAACCCATTCCATGCAGCCTTTCCATGATTTGACAAAATGTTTACATCTGTAAAATATTAATGGTGTCATGATTTCCAAGACCAATTGCTTCAATTCCGTGAGTATTCTTACCTAGTCAACTCACAACACATGAATCCAGCCTTCATTTGCTTTTCACAGGAAGCAAGAGCCTCTCCAGGGCCTTTTTGTGGCTTATGAAGGAACAGCTGCTATAAATCAAACAAGTGGTGGCATTACTGAAGGAGAAAGGGCTGCATGTAGCATTTTCCCTGACCTCTCTGAGAAAGAGTCAAGTCTAGAGTTTAATGAAACGAAATCTCTTTCCAAGGGAATATGAATGAAGCTGCCTCCAGTGCACTGCTCTGAGGAAATGATTTCAGCTGACCTCTGAGAAGATTTACACCTGGGTCTCCTGTGTCAGGAGTTTAAGTCACTACCTGGAGACCTTCAAAGGGAGGTGTATCTAATTGTCAAGCCAGAAACTGCCTAGAAGAATGTTTAAAGTAAAAATAAACACATTTAAAAATCCAAAGACAGGCTTTGATAGAACTTCAACAAACACCCTGTATGATAGAAAATTAAGTTAAAGATTTCCTAAATTAGCATGCTGGATGCCAAAATACATAGAAAGCTGAGTATAATTTCCTCATAAAACTAGTAAAGCAGGTTAATTATCTCTTGCATAACATTGAAAAAAATCACTTGGTATAAACAAAGGACATCTCCTTGAAACAGGGGTGTCAAACTCGCGACCCACGGGCTGGATGTGTCACATGCTGGCCCCACCCCTGCCCGGTTTAGCGAAGGGAGAAAAAGTCCCGATATGTTACGTGATGACACTGTCATGACACAAGTTTGACACCCCTGCCTTGAAACTTGGAGGTAGTTCCATCATCCAGATGGTAGGCTGCTGGGAAAATCTTCTCCCATTTTCTTTGCATGCATTTTATTTACTTACCGGTATTTATTAAATTTATATGCTGCTCATCTCTCTGTCCCAAGTGATGCAGCTTTCTAAATAATATGGCAAACTCAGTACCTCTAGGAAGAATACTCAGCTTCAGTGGTGGGATTCAACCGGTTCACCCCAGGTTCGAGAGAATCATTTGTTAATTCTTTGTGGGGTTCTGCGAACCAGTTGAATAGTCAAGCCTGCCTGCCTGCCTGCCAATTCCAGTATAGTTCACACACACCTCAGATGTTCCTGCTTGTTTGTAATTAACCAAAGGAAGGGAAAAGAAAAAGAAGAAATAACCACATAGCCACTTCCTCAGCAGAAAAATTCTAGCCACTTTCAAACTCAGGCAGGGAAAATAAAATGCAAGAGAGGGTCTTCTTCTTCTTCTTCTTCTTCTTCTTCTTCTTCTTCTTCTTCTTCTTCTTCTTCTTCTTCTTCTTCTTCTCCTCCTCCTCCTCCTCCTCCTCCTCCTCCTCCTCCTCCTCCTCCTCCTCCTCCTCCTCCTCCTCCTCCTCCTCCTCCTCCTCCTCCTCTCTCCCTTCAGTTAATAGCACCGGGCAGACAGCCATTTAACAGGCAAATACTTACTTGCGATAATAGGAATGCAGCCAGCACAGAAACAATAGAAACTCACAGGTCATACAGATTAACAGAGTTGGAAGGGACCTTGTAGATCATCTAGTCCAACCCCCACCCAAGCAGGAGACCCTACACCATTTCTGACAAATGGCAACCCAATCTCTTAGTGAAAGTCTCCAGTGATGAAGCTCTCACAATTTTCGAAGGCAAGCTGTTCCATTGGTTGATTGTTCTCACTGTCAGAAACAATATCCTTCTTTCCAGGTTGAATCTCTCATTGTTCTTGACAGGATTAGTCCAGGGAAGGAGTTTTAAAAATGTTGATACAGAGCAGGAGTTTCTTGTCACAAGTTCTTATGTTTTTTTAAATATACTTCTAATTAGCAGAATTGGTTTTATTAATTTGGAATAGGGTTGCAATGCTGTTTCTATGTTTATAAATTTTGATCCTGCCTTTTCAGCATTTAATAATTAGCTTACAGTATTAGACTGTAAAGATTTCAAATTATCTTGTAACTGTGTTGCTTGTGCTTCTGAAGGCAAGCTATTCCATTGGTTGATTGTTCTCACCCTTGGGAAATTTCTTCTTAGTCCTAGGTTGCTTCTCTCTTTGGTTAGTTTCCATCCATTGTTTCTTGTTGTGCCTTTTGGTGCTTTGGAAAATAGATTGACCTCCTCATTTTTGTAGGAGCCCCTCAGGTTTCCTGAACAATTAATCAGTGGAATAACTTGTCTTCAGAGGTGGTAAATGGAACTTTTAAAGTTTTAAAGAAGAGGTTGGATAACCATTTGTCTAAAATGGTACAGGATTTCCTGTCTGAACAGGCGGTTGGACTAGAAGATCTCCAAGGTCCCTTCCAGCTACGTTATTCTATTCTAAATATTGGAACAGTGCTATTTTATTGTGAGTTGGACTAAGGAGACATTTCCTAAGGGTGAGACCAATCAAGTTGGCCATGCCCACCCAGTCATATGACCACCCAGCCAGTCATTAGGGCAGAGAACCGGTTGTTAAATTATTTGAATCCCACCACTGCTTAGCTTGCACTAACCCACTTTGTGAAGCACCTTTTTGAAAATGCTTTGCACAGCCCTGTTGATTAATGTCACTGTAGTGCAAAATTTGGAATGGAAATAGAAAAGGTGCCACAATATTTCTTTGTCCCCAAGAAGACTGTTGCATCATATCAAAACAAGGTCAACATTTGCTCTTCTTGTTGATCAGTACATGGGGAGAAAAATGACTATTGTAAGGTTTGGATTTGGATTTGTCTATTATATTTTATTGAGAACAACGGAGCAGTGAAGGAAAAGAATATAAGTAGTCCTCAATTTACAGCAGTTCACTTAGTGACCATTCAAAGTTACAACAGCACTGAAAAAAGTTATTTATGACCATTTTGACACTTATGACCGTTGCAGCATTCCCATGGTCACGTGATTTATGCTTGAGAACTGACTGATCTTTATGACGGTTGCCATGTCCCGGGTGATCATCTTTTGCAATCTTTTGACAAGCAAACTCAATGAGGAAACCAGATTCACTTAACAACCATGTTACTAATTTAACAACTGCAGTGATTCAGTGGCAAGAAAAATTGTAAAATGGAGCAAAACTTACTTAACAAATTTCTCACTTAGCGACATACATTTTGTGCTCAGTTGTGGTTGTAACTCGAGGACCATTTGTATAGGATGGGAAATGAGACTGAGATTGTCAGTCTCTTTTATATAAGATTGTATATACATAGGAATGGAGAAAACAAGGAACTTATTTGCTTTTTTTGTGAAGAGATATTTGTTGTTTCACAGATCACTGAAGAGCACAGTACATTCAGCAGTTGAGCAGTTTAAAACAGAGGTGATTGATGTGTGTTCTCTATACTTAGCTATTGTCTAACTCTGACCTGAGTAACAATAAAGTTGAGGTGTCCTCAGTGGACACTAGATTTTCAAGCATATAGAGAATATCCTGTTAAAACAGTTTGGGATCTGCAGATAGCAGTGGACAATGTTGAATAATCACAGTTTAGTTTTAACTTGTATTGTGAAAAAATGTGGGAGGGGGTGAAACTTAGTCATTCCAAGGAGACATACCTTGACTCCCGAATTCCAGTCTGCTAGCCTGCATCACTCTTTGGCTGGAATGTTGAACACTATAAAGAGAAATAGTTTAATATAAGAAGACTCGGTATAATTTTCACCATTCATGAGAAGTTCTGCATTTTATGCCATTTTGGACCTTTTTTTTTTTCTATTAGTAATTGCACACACATCTTCAATGTTTACAGCAATGGAATGGGACAATTTCTAATGTCTTGCAATATCTAAATTACTCTAGCCATTAATGGGACAAGGATCTACCTTAGTTACTTGACCCACTGTAGCATTACTATCAGTGCCACTTAAACCCACTCATCTATGATGTTGAGTAGAACAACTACCATGTTCCTCTTCCAATTTGCTATCAGTTCTGTAACAGGCAAGGATTTTAGTAGTATCTCTGGGGCCTTGACCCTTGAAAGCTCTGATATCAACCAAGTCCATGAACAAGCGAAGAGATCAGTAATGCTCAGCAAATTAACTGTATAATTGCTATTAGACTCAACTAAGTTTGAATACAAATGAGTAGATAAAGCATTAGCTCTGGAAAAAATTAAGGACCTAACTTCCATCAGTTTTTGAACCAATGAGATTCCAGATTTGCTCTGTTCTGTCACTGAGTTCTAGATCAGGGGTTCCCAACCCTCAGTCCATAGACTGCAGCATGTCAGAAACTGGGGCACGCAAACAAGCGAAACCCCATCCACAGGATACAGGCAGTACACGAAACCACATCAGTTCTGGTCTGCGGAAAAACCTCTCTCCAAGGAACCAGTCCCCGGTGATCAAAAGGTTGAGAGCCACTGGTCTAGAATATGCTCTTCACATTGTCTTGTCAGAATGTTGTCACTCACAAGCCAGGAGTAATGCAATAAAACTGGAATAGGCAGAGGAGCCATACTACTTCTTTCAAACATTTGATATTCAATCTCAAAATCTGAAGTTTTACCTTTTCTATCCAGACAAGAAAACTGTGTGCTGAAAATCCTAAAATGCTTCTTCATTATTTTACTTATATATGTACATCACTCGTGGTAGCTTTTCCATGAAACTAGATATTTGCATAACAAAACAAAAGTACGACATACATCTTGTTAAAGCAACTTTAAAAAATATGCATTATTAAATGTCAAAAAAAAATGCTGGAACTAGATTAGAATGCTCAAATGCTTTAGAAAAATGTTTTTCAAGAACTTGGTGGAATGAATTACATAAGCACAGGGGTTCAAAATAAAATATAAAATGGATGCAATCATGTATAAAACTCATGTATCAGATTGATTTTTCACATCAACATTTATACTCCAACAAATATTTTCATGGCAAGCTGCTCCACAGATGGTCAAATAACAATTAGCAAATATTTGTCAATTATGTTTAGTATTTAGCCACTAATGGCATTAAATAATTCATAAATATTTTCTTCGTTGCTTGATAAGGTGATGATCACATGCCAGATGCTTTCATTTTTTTAAAAAAAAAAGCAATATATAACATAGAATCAAACACAAATACTATATAATGATTTGCCTAGGTTTGTTGAAGCATTTTTTATTATTCAAATATTTATGATTAGGTCATAGAAGATTAGATCATGATTTATAACTTAAGTCATGGAAACTATATTGGTTAGAAATGAAAATGTTGGCATGATTTTGAATCACATAAAAATACTGAAAAAGAGATTAATGGAAATGAAAGACATGAACAGAAAATTGTCCTAAATGGAACAGTAGGCAGGAAGTGAATTGAAAATATTCATAAAGAGATTCTAAAGCAAGAAGGGAAAGCAAAGAAGAAGACACGATTACTATTCTTTGTTAGTTTACTAACTGCATATCCAAAAAGCTGGATCATGAAAAGTAGAGAATGGATTGATTTAAAATAACCAGTACATTCTGCTACTGAAATACATCTTCCACAGATGTTGCCAACTACTTTCATGTTGCCTCTCTGTCATGGTCTAATTGTGCCTTTTTCCCTTAGGAGCTTGGAGTAGGAACTGGAGAATTTGAAATTTTAGGGAGTAACAGCCTGCCAATCTCAGATCTATAAATTCCCTGCTATTAGAATAAATTTAGAAACAGAAGATTAACTGAGTCCTCTTCTTTGGCTCTAAGACAAAATATAAGTAATCATTTTTTTTCTTTTTCCAGAGATTTCTTTTTCTCTATTTCTGAAAGACAGAACCTGTCTTTGGCAGTGTTCCTGGTCTTTTTAAATTTCAAAATATCATGCCCGTAAACTATCATAAAGTTCATTAATCTCTCTTCTATTAGGGATAAGAATACTAGGATGTCATGTAATGTCTTTCTTAAAATGTTGTGCTTGGAGCAGATTTATCCCCAATTAAACTTTATGTTTTAGAAGTACAGTTAACTTTCCCCATAGCTCTCAGACATAAAAACTGCTTACCTCTAAAGAGAAAGCAGAAGAAAATAATCATAATTTATTTAGGCTTATACAAACCCATTTTCTTGTGTTTATTGATCACAAAGAATTAATGTCTAGATTATATAACAACCTCAAAAATATCATAGGCATTTGTAAGTAACTAGGATAAAAAAGGAACGATACATGTGTATGGTAAGCCCTACACTGGTGTTCTGAAGTCAAATCTAAGTCAAAGGTTTGTGTTATGATGTTGCACCTTTCTGTGAATAAACCATGAATAAAATATAAATTGATCAGTCTCATTTTTAAAAATATGATGTGGTGGATGAAAGAACTTATAGTCAATGTGAAATATTTGTATTAGCATCTGCCAAGATAGAGAACAATTTAAGAATGTATTTTGCTTTGTATTTATCTGCATCAATTTATCAACACAGAAAAAATCCTACATTTGTACATGCATGAAGTGAAATTTGCCAGTATCTTTGTCTTTAATAATAATATTTTAGCATACTGCTGTAATTTGGATACCAATATAGATTAGCGATAGAGTAATGTCTTTGAAACTGTCCAAAGTTTGTCTATACAACTTTTAATAGATGTACAAATGCTAGATGATTAAAATATTGTCAGATCTTTAAAAATAAGATGTGGAAAGCATATTTGGTTACAAACTCCCTGTGGAGGAAGAATAGCATCAAAATAAAAGATGCAACTGTGTGATTAAAGGTCTCTTTTTAAATATGCATTGCATCCGTCACATGGATATAAAAAAAGAAACAGACTCATCAATTGCAGATGGTATATATCTATCAGAGACTTGTAAGTTCAGGCAGTTTACAAATATTTTTAAAAGTGTGTGTGTCTGTCTGTCCATCTGCCTGCCTGCCTGTCTGTAATAATGTCTTGAAATATCACTAATCCAAAACACACTTTTTTTAAAAAAATGATATGTTTAGAACCTTTTATTCAGAGAAAAGTAGCAGTAATACAGATGGTTATATACTGCTATTTTACAGGTGGTTGGGAGAAGAATGTGGGCAAAGAAGTTTCAAATGAAGATTTTGCCTCTGAGTTCTTAGTTGGTTTTGAAAAGCCACTGGGTTTATACATTTTAAAATAATGCTAGAATGGCTTGGTTGCAGGGTGGGCTGCTACAGGTTCTCCTGGGTTCAGGAGAACCCGTAGCTAACGTTATGGTGGGTTTGGAGAACCTCCAAATCCCACCCCTGACTGGCCAGGCCCACCCCTCCCCGCCCTTCCCAGAAGTCTCCACGCAGCCCATTTTTGGATGGGAGGCAGGTGCAGGGCCCATATGGAGGGTCAGGGAGGGGGAAAAAACAGGCCTCCTAGAAGTTACAGAAGGCCAGAAGTGGTGCATTTTTGGCCTCTGGGGGGCCTCCACAGCCCATAGGAGGCAGTTTTCACCCTCCCAGAAGCTCAAGGAAAGCCTCCAGAACCTCAGGAAGGAGAAAATGCCCCCCCCCCTCTGCCATGGTGCAAAAGGCCAACTAGGCCACGCTCACCATGGCCACGACTACCCAGCAACCAGGCAGAGAATCCATTGCTGAAATTTTTGAAGCTCACCCCTGCTTCATTGCCATTGAAATAAAGAAATTATTCTTACAAAAAAGTTCTCAAATTCAAACAAAAGCTTGACCAGATAGATATTTTTTCCAGAGTGCTTCAGCTTATTTTACTGGATGTCAGGTGGATATTAATTGCAGTCTTAACCTTGAACTAATTCTGTCCCATGTCTGGATTTACACAAAACCAGTGACCACCCTGTTAATCCAAGATAAATAAGTCATTGAGCTGTCCAGTTAATCATCTTAGCTTCATAGCTCAAAAATAACATCAAGGATGGAACTATTGCATGTCTTTTCTTTCTTTTTTTCTCAGGGAGTCTTTTCAGAAATGGCTAACCTTATCTTACCTGTGTAAAAATAACAAAATATTCAATACAACTATAATAGAAAACTAGCTTCACAGTGGCATTTTGGCTCTGTGGCTTTCTTTCCTGCTTCATGACAATGAGAAAAGGGTTTTGTTGCAGTTCATTCTATTTTTCCATAGCCAGGAAGCGGGAAAGAAAAAGGTCTCCTAGCTAAAATGTCACCACGACTCTTACTTTCAATTTCTACTATGTATTCAAAAGCTGAAAGTGACATTTTGTCCTGAACTCTCATTCTGGTGTGAAACAACGACAATGCACAGAGCTATCAGGAGACTCAGATTTACCTCATAATTCCCAGGTTTTGTTTGGTCATGCTACCCTCGGGGTCATTGTGACCTTTGCTACCCCAAGGGAATGGGGTGAACATCTCCAAGTCAAGCTTTTAAAACCTACTCACATAAGTTTCATCCAAAATGTGAGGTATATTTGCTTTCTTTTTTCCTCTCTGCTTCTCCTCACTCAGCTATTTGTCCAAGAAATAACAATCAAAGCAGAAGGTTTTTTTAGTTGCTTCTCCAATGTGTAAGGCACTTGTGACTCTTATACTATACAATTCTTGTGCTTGATACTACACTTGCAGCAAAATATAGTACAAATATGCAACATCAACCAATCTCTGCCATTTGCATTCTTTACCATTAGTCACATTATTAATCTAAATGGTATTTCCATACTAGATCTTAAATGTTTCCAGATTATAATTTATTATACAGTTTAAAGGTTGACCTTTTTGGTCAAAATTTAAGTGTGTTGTGTTTTCTGGCATATGGGAATGAATATATTGAAATCCCTGTAATGAAAGTTTGCAGTTCAAGAAGCTAATGCGGAAAATATAGTACCAAGAGAAGAGAATATTTGTAGATCTGAGTTGAATTGTGGGGTCCTTGGTACTCTCTGAGCTTGGTGGTTTTCTTGAAGACGTTTCATTACCAAACCAGATAATATCATCACTGCTAGAAGGGAGGGAGTTTGCTCTTATTTTTATGTACTAGTGGCTTGCCCTGTCAGTGTTGATGGGATTTTCTTGATGTTTCCTTGTTAGGCTGTTGTTTACTGTTAATTTCTCTGCATTGGCAGTTCCAATGCAGGTGAGGTGTCGTTACTTGATTATTGGCTAGTGTTAATCTTGGTGTTAACCTCTGCTAATATGGATGTTGAGGTGAAGAAGGGTTTGTGGTTCTTTTTGTTATTGTTCCCTTTTGGACTTTTTGATTGTCTCTTTTAAGTGGTGTGTAGAAGTGGTTTACCTTTAGGTGTTTATGGATGGCCAATTTGTCTGAGTGCCAGGCCTCTTGGAATTCTCTGGCATTTTTTAAACTTGGCTTGATATAGGATGTCAGTTTCCCAGTTGATCGTATGGCTGAATCTGTTGTGAAATTATTGAACACCTATTCCTACATGCTCTTTATTTATAAATCTAAGAGTGGTAGTTTTGAGATTGAACCAAATTTACCATGCAAGTAAAAACTTATTTATTCTTTATTCCTAGTGAAAAGCAAGTTTGAATGAAACATAATCTATTGACAAAGAAAAAAACATTTCTGGGTTTAGAGCAAGAGTATTTAACTTGTTTTTCCCATGGGAGAAACTTTGTGATTCTTACCATATTAGCTAGGTGGATTATATTACATTCTACACTCTCAAAGATAAAAGAGAATATTTATCCTGTTAGGGCCCCAAGGGCACTTTGCATTATTTCCCTTTGTCCCGCTATGGGTATTATCCCTGGGCAGTAGAAGTCACTCTTTTTCCAAGTTAGATACCCTAATAAAAACTTGCAAAATTTCATTTCCCACCCCCCATTTTTAGCTGAAGTATTATGCTTTCTTCCGTTTTTCCATGCCTTTTAGTTTGCCTTGCTTTGTTTTTGTGTGTGTGCCTTTTAAAATCTTATTTGCATTCAAATTTAATGTTTTAAAGTGGGCTGTGTTTGTTTTGTTTTTTTGCTTTTGTTGATTATTATGTAGAAAGACATGGTTAAGGAAATATAATTGTCGCTAATTTCTCCATCTATTTTCCAAGTTCTGCCTTTACATGTAAAGTTAAATCACACTCACAAACTTTCACACACACACACACAAACACACATTCAAAGACAGTCATTTCCACATACATCCAGTCACCCTAAAAATATTTGAAAAAGGGATGAACCAGTCCATTCATCTCCCTAATGGCCCTTGACAATCTGGTTTCATAGTTGTGAAATTTAATCCGTTTTTAGAATATTATGAAATTGAGATTAATAACCTGGTTTCAAGAAAAAAATGTTACATCTTTCAAAGTTAAACAGGGCAAATAAGTGTACCTAGTAATTGTATCTAAAAAACATAATTGTGCCTATTATTGTACCTAATATTTGCATTTATAAACTGTATAAAATTATTTTAATCAAAAGAAGGCATTTAGTGAAGCCAATTAAAGCAGATTTAGCCTGTATACTGATGGCCCCTCATGACTAAAATCTGAAGCAGAAATATTACAGGTTCTGAATGTTTCATTTTTTTAGAGGAGGGAAGCAAAATCTTTGGAATAGATCATTTTTTAAAGTATATAATCTGATAGCAGCTATACAGCAGTCATATTCTAAAGGAGAAGGAGAGTTTTTTTTCTTGTACAGGTTAATATCCTAATATCCTAATATATGTGTGATCTTATATATCTTAGAATGAGATTAGCATTCTTCAAAGGTGGTTGTTAGATGTACAGTAATTTTTTTTCCCTTCTTTCTCAACTCAGTGACCCATTAAAGATTATGGGAGGAAGATCACTACTTCCATTCTTTATTTATTTATCAGCACAAATACAACGTGTGTGTGTGTGTGTGTGTGTGTGTGTGTGTGTGTGTGTGTGTGTGTGTGTGTTTGTGGGTATCACTTTTGTAAATAGAACAGTAATCTAATTTGGGATAGGATAGCATGAAGATTTAAAAGTGCAATTTACTGTAAGTACCCTGAAGAAAGTTAGTTGACATAGAGTCAGTTTATTTGGTTATTGCTGGTACTTATATGTGCGTAC
The DNA here is from genome assembly GCF_051295495.1 of Thamnophis sirtalis. NCBI lineage: Eukaryota > Metazoa > Chordata > Lepidosauria > Squamata > Natricidae > Thamnophis > Thamnophis sirtalis. The sequence continues at coordinate 74,374,676 of NW_028261385.1, read as the reverse complement.
AAGAGAGTTTCAGGTATATATGATTCATGCTTTTGTCACTGACCTATTCTCTAGTTCTTATAGGGAGAAAAATTGCATCAATGTTCTTTTGTTTTAATGAAAAAAAAAGGCCTGAGATGCTGACTCATTGAGCTTAAAATCATATGTTTATGACCTAATTTTAATGAGGCACTTATGCATTTTGGGATTTTTGTTTTTCTTGTTATTTTTCCATCCTTAATCCTGACCAGTGATGGTGTTAAAACTGGAACACTGGGTAGAAGTTCTGAGACAAATAGTCTAAAGCAGGGGTGTCAAACTCGATTTCATTGGCTGCATCAGGGTTGTGTTTGACCTCAGGGGGCCAGGGGTGTGTGGCCAGCTCAACGTCACTTGTATCAGGGGCACCTGTGGTGGCCTGAGCAGGCTCCCGAGCTCCATTTTCAGCTGTGACAGCCTCCTACAACCTTTTACCAGTGAAAATAGAGCTTAGGAGGGCTGCCTGCAGCCCTCATGAGTTCTGGTTTTGGCTGTGATGGCCTCCTACAACTCTCTGCCAGGGAAAATGGAGCTCAAGAGGTCCACTCGCAGCCCTCCCGAGCTCCATTTTTGCTGGCAGAGGCACCATGGACTCGTCCTTTGCTGTTTTCAGGGTGATCCCAAGGGCCAGATCTAAGCACCCCGTTGGTCAGATTTGGCTCCCAGGCCTTGAATTTAATACTTCTGGTCTAACGATCCCCATATTCAATACCTAAGGTATTTAATCATTATTTTTTTAAAATGCAGAAATCCTGTTTAGTCTCTTCTTTCCCCTTCAGCTGAGACCTCTTCAAAAAAAATGAAAAGTGAAGATTTGGCTGTAGCTTCACTTTGTTATGCACCTATAGCCTTAAGAGTTAAAGGGAAAGAAAGGGAACAAAAAACCCACAAAGAAATAGAAAATATACACAGAATATGTCAAAGAAGGTATCCAAGGCAGAGGAACTATCCAAGTGAGAAGTTGAATAAAGGAATGAATAAAACTTATTCCAGTAAGACATTAGCTCCTTTTAAAAAAAACAAAACATTTTTTATTTTGTACAAAATACAAATGCCAAAAAAGGGGGAAAATACAAAACAAAACAAAGTCAAACAAGATTACACCACAAAGTGCATAAAAAGAGAAAATAAAACAGAGATATACATGAATTATCCCTCATAACTGAATAGTGATAAATATATTTCAAAGATAATAACTCTTCTCTCCCTTGCAAAAGTAGGCACACAATTTATAAATTTCTTCAACAGAATAATAAATTTAGAAGGTACCTTGGAGGTCTTCTAGTCCAATCTCAACCAACGTAGCCTGACTTCTACCTAGCATAAGAAAGTATAGTTGACATGTAGTTCCCACGCTTGCGCAGCAGGAACCCAATGACCAGTTGGCTGGTAGGAGGAGACCACGCATGCACGGTGGAGCTGAACTAGGGAGATGGCTCAAATGCCCACAGAGAAGGTGCTGCATGCCACCTGTGGAATGCATGCCATAGGTTCACCATCACGAAACTAGGAGATACTGGAAATGGAAACATGACAATGCTGTATTTCCCAATGAAATACCTTCAGGTTTATAGCTTTCCATTAGGCCTGCATGATGAAGAACTAAAAGCCTCTTCGTTATATCAGACCATATTGAAAGGAAATATAGGAACCTGTCAATGAGAAGTTATGTTTCAATTCTATTCTGGATCCAAAATGTATAGACTAGCTTCACATAGAAAAACGAAACTTACTAAACCAGCTCAGTCAATAAAACCTATGTTAGTTGAGAGAATAATTTTGTGGGGTGTCCTATTTGTAGAGGTGGGTCAGCACAATTTGTTCTCCTTTTAGAGTGGTGGAATATAAGATCTCTGTTAAACCATGGCTGTGTTATGAACTGTATGACTGCATAATGAAGAGATGCAGTTAAATTGCTAAATGTATTTGAAAATGCATTGTCACAGCATAGATGAAAGGCACAGGCCAAATGCTTTGAACTCTCATAGGGGCTTTATTTTCAAGCTATAATTACCAGGTATGATGATTTTATGTACTCATAAACTCTAAGGGCCGTGACTGAAAAGCAATAACTCTACAAAACTAAAAATCTATCCTTCAGAGAACATACCCTTGTGTTTCATTTGGGAGGATGTGGTCCTGGAACGTAACAGAACATTAAATACAATCTCTGAAATACATTAGTGATGGGTGGAGACATTTAGCTTTGTCCTATTCATAATTAATATGTGGAAAATTGTACGAACCACCTAAGCATTTACTGCACAGACCCAGATTAATCTGTTATTTCTGGACCGGCTACAAATAGGGTAGCCCACCCTTCCCAAACCAGTTGTTCTTCCAAAACTTGAAGAAGTCTGCAAAGCCAAGGGTTTCTGGTCTCATAAACTTGTGATGGGAGTTGTAGTCCAGCATTTCTGGGGAAGTTGGCCAAGACTTTTGCCAGGTGGAGAATGTTGGTCTAAGGTATTTTCTGTGTTTAAAGGCTCAAAGGGATCTAAAGCTTTTTAGGAATCTTCTGGCCAAATTGAATAATACTCTTTTCTTTATTGATACTTAACATATTTTTTTTAAATTCAGTGAAGTCTGTGTTTGAGTGGAAAGAACAGAGACTGTAGAAAAAAAAGACTTTCTCCTTCATTTGAGTTGCAAAATGAATCCATCTGATCTGTAATTCTCAAAGATTAGATTTATTAATGACCAGCTAAATTTATCAGTTCTATTTGCATCAACCATATGGGAGAAGAAAGAACTAGTATCCAGTATAATACAGTTTCATTATAAAACCAAAGCCAGAGTGATAAAACTGTTTAATAAAGATCTCTATGTTCTATTCTGAGAACTAAAGTCCTCACAACAATTGAGGAGAATCCTAGGATTCTGCAAGGTTTTCACTCACAATTTCATCTCTTACGGATGACTTTTCCGAAGGATTTTTGTCCTAGTTTCTTCTCTATCTTCCTTCTATATCATTTTTCACCAGCCACTTTTGATAAAGAAGACCAATCCTGCAACTTTATCCTAAAGACACATATATTCACCTTCATTCATAAGACCAATGTGTTACATATGCATTTAAGCTGAATTTCCTCTTGAGAACAGTTGCAACCAAATTAAAAGAAATCATTAAGAAGCATCCAAAATGGGAACATAAGTAAAATAATAGGAAAACCAACCTCGTCTGAATCTCACAAAGTAGAGACAAGGCCCCTGAGAGGTAACCTCTGCAATTTGAAATGAATCTGATCCTGCAAGATGAATCTATGGTGATATCAGATTGTCAGATTGTCTAAAATTATTTAAGTAACTGTCATATACGTTGCCCAATATTCAAGTTAGCACTACCGTTATGAAGAAGGCGATTTTGCTTCAGGCAAAATTTTCCATGGAAATGAACAAGGTTCATAAGATGACCAAGTCAGGTTTTCATTCATCTGAAACTTATGGCAGGGACATTGCTAACCTAATGATGGTGTTCAGGATACACAGCAGAATTTGGCAATTTGAGACTGATCAGCAAGCATTTCCAGTTCCAAATTGTTTTTAAAAAGTTAAAAATAATCTAAATGAAACTGTTGAGGTGAAGAAAGTTTTACCTGGTCTAGAGCAGTGGCCCCCAATCTTTTGGACACCAGGGATCAGTTCTATGGAGAAAGGTTTTTCCACAAACTGGAGGCGGCATGGTTTTGCATGCTACCTGTATCCTGTGGAGCTTTGCTTGTTTGTGCGGCCCAGTTGTTGACATACTATCAACCAGCAGTGCATTTCATATTTTGTTACCACTGGTTTTCCCTGCGTGTGCCCTCCCCTTCCACACATGTGCCCAGCCTCAAAAACATGCCTAAATAGGACGGCATAGAGCCATCCTATTTTTATATTTTTTTAAAAAAACAAAACAAAGGCAGGATATAAAGATAGATAGATAGATAGATAGATAGATAGATAGATAGATAGACAGACAGACAGACAGACAGACAGACAGACAGACAGACAGACAGACAGACAGACAGACAGACAGACAGACAGGAGTTCTGGAATTAAAAATGGTTATTAAAAATATTGATAAATATTTTTAAAAGTTTGAGAAATCCTCTTGATCATCTAACTGGATAATTCTCAGAAGAATGTGATTTTAATACCTGAAAAGCAAAATAGATCCAAGAAATGTGAAGTTTGGAATCACTAATAATGTTACCTAGTTTGATAATGAAACATCTACAAGAAAACCACCAAGCCCAGAGAGCACAAAGAGCTTTTTACATCTGAGCTAGATATTCTTCTAAGTTAGAACGTAAAGCAATTGCTTAGCAAAACCTGTTCGCATATAGACATAAAATCAGAAAACCTGGATTTTAAAAATCTACAGGAGAGCAGAATATTCCCTTTGATCTTGCAAAAGGACTTATGAGTGATAGCCAGTAACGGCCTCATTATTTGTATGAATTTTCAATAGCAACAATTGGCTATCACCAAATCTTGTGAGAACTGATTCCAGAATTTTTTTCAGCTATTCTAAGCCTTTCCTTTTGACTGACTCTGGCCTGCTCCCATCCCATGTCCTGGGTTTTAAAGCCCCATCTGATTTACTAGGCCTTTGTAAACAGCATCAAACTGTTTGGAACGAAAAATGTCTTCTCTCAATTTAAGTTCCACATTTTATTGTCAGTACCAGTTGCACATTTGCCAACTAATAAAGAAAACATAATATTGTAATGCCCATGGCAACTACTGCAGGGGATTTTAATTTTTCTAAATTAAAAAAAAAATCAGACAACAAGTCCAGCTGGAGGAGAAAGGACAAATACTGAAAACTGGGCAAGAAGGGGAATCACAGAAGTTTACACAGCTGTGGCCTTTTTAGTAACTTATAGCAGGCCTGCTAAATTTTAAGATCCAGCATATGACAATTTTAATCGGGGCACAAAAACTGGAATGAACGGCCAAGGGATGCAGGAATCTGCAGCATGTATTTTTTCCACTTTTTTTATGCTGAATGCTATTTTCCACTATTTCTATCTGCCCACAGTGACTGCCCACCCACTAATTTCCAGGATGTCTTGGCTTTTGTCACCTTTGAAAGGACAATTTGAAGTCCCATAGACTTGCTTTACTATTGTGTGTTACTATCTGCCAGAATGTTAAAGCAATTCTTGAAGTTTTCAGATGTTAATCTGTTTAATAACAAACTCAGCTGTTACTTTGAGAGGGTTGGGTTCCAGATGGGGGTCTCTGAAAAGCCAGCAAATATTGACATGGTTAGGAGTTCCTGAAATGTGAAGTACAAAACTTTCTTAAAAGATAAGTTAATGAAGTATACCTGCCTAAGTCCAACAAAGCATAGAGAAATGCATTTTCATTGCTTCATGCAGAAAAATGTTTCAGGGTATGGCATATCCAGTCTGTCCCTTTGTTTGTATTTTTTTGAGACATACCATTTCCCAAATGATAAATATAATAATATTCATGTTTGGTTTTAATTTGTGATACATTTTCCTTTGTTTTTATATTTATGAAACTTTTTATCTTATCTAAAAGCCTGCAGTCATAACAGTGATTCATTCTTAAGAACTCATATTTTGTCTGAGAATATGGTTGCTGTAGTAGTTAAGCCATCAGGCTAGAAACTGAGAGATTGTTCCTGCTTTAGGCATAAAGCCAATTTAGGAGCCCTAGGAATCAGTCAATGGCAAACTATTTCCAAAATTGTGTCAAGAAAACTGTAGGGGAATGTCTATGAAGATTGTCAGTCATCCAGGTCATGGTTGTTCCAAAGGTGCTTTTTCAAGACGCAACTGGACTTTCTGGTTTTTCTTTCTACATCAAAGTCCTTCCTGAACTGTGCAGTACACATTAAGAAAGACAGAAGCCTGAACATTGAAGTTTACAAAAAAAAAACCACACACAAAGATCAATATTTATGTTTTGATTCTCACCACCCATCTGAGCACAAAATGGGAATCATCAGAACCCTACACCACTGAGCTGAAGGCCTGCCTACCAGCAAAGGTGGAAAAGAAAAAGAACTAAAACACATCAAGGAAGCCTTCAGAATGTGCAGTTATGTGCAGAATGTGCAAGTGGACCTGATCAAATCTCAAAAAAAAAAAAAGAGAGAGAGACCTTAATAAGAGTTCCTCCATAACAGACAATGAAGAGAACAATAAATGAAGCAACGCTGTTATTCCTACATTGTAGGAATATTGGTAAAGCTCAAAAGGATCTTGAGAATCAGGCCAACACAACATCTGTGCACATTTCAAACCCGAGAATACACTTAGGAAAGAAGCTTGTCCACATCAAGGATAAAACACCCATACCAGCAACTTGGTATATGTAGTACAATGCACTGAGCCATGTGCAGATCTGTACATTGGGGAAACAAAACAATCACTTTATAAACACATGGTACAACATAAGAGCAAACCTATCAGGACAAGATTCAGAGGTCTATCTGCATTTAGATAACAAAGGGCACTGTTTTGAAGACAGCAAAGTCTAAATTTTGGACCAGAGAGAATTGTTGGTTTGAAAGAGGGGTGAAAGGATCCATCTATGTCAAAATTGAACAGCTCTCTCTCAACAGAGGGAGAGGGATAGGACATCATCTATCTCCAGTCTATAAAACAGTCCTTTCAACAAGAAGGCTCCATACCCATTTGCACTACTCAGATGACCCTGACAACACAGATAAATGTCCAAGTGGCCTCAACAAATCTCTAAAAGAATCCAAATGACCAGCTGTCTGCAAGGAATATAAATCCATTCCATTTTCCACCATCCAGCCAGAGCTGAAGAAGCTGCTTGGAAGAGAAGCCAAATGTTTTCAAAGAAAAACCAGAAATACCATTTGCCTCTTTGAAAAGCACTTCTGGGGAAACTGTAGGGACTTGTCCAGGCAGTTACCAGGAGTCAAGTCTGACTTGAAGGCATATATGCATATATATGTAGGTAAGTACTTACATACTGTATATACAGAGTCTAGATAACCTAATTGTTTTTTTACTTACCTTTTACTTCCTACAATGACTTTTAATATCTTCTTTTCCAACCTGACCACATTGTCCATAGGTTTATAATATAAGAGACAGTATGACAAAATCATTACTTTGCTATTTTATTGTTTTATGGATCTGGTTTCTGGGTTCTCCAGATAGGTCTGCTGAAATGGATGGTTTTCAGTCTTTCCTGGATTGTGAAATCTCTAGATCCAATACTGTATTTAGAAGATTCTTTTTTGGGCCCTGTTGCAGGCAAATGACTGCTGTACTGAGTGATGTGATCTGCTGCCAAATTCTTCCTGAGATAGATTTCATTATTTGTTGGGTAAAAAAATAAAAATATAGCATACACATTGATAAGATAATTTGCAGCTTTCCAAACAGCTATTAAATATATGCTTTGATGAAATCTCCTATTCCACGAGATCAGCAGTTTTAACCACTGTTTTCAGCATAAGTGAATTGTGTCGGCTAGCCTTGACTCCTGTCAATTACCTGTAGGGGTGAGGAGCACTGGAACTATCTATTTCTCTCTATTTTGGTAGGCATTTGCTATTTTGCTGCACTATAATCAATTCATCCAAAAAGCAAGGCCAAGAAACCCGAGTCAAACAATAATCACCATTTTCAGTCCACTGTTATAATTTCCCATTAAATCTGCATAGAAGATATTAACAGTGTTTTACAATAGCTGTGAGAATTGCTTTTTTGACCTGCTCTAATTGCCATTCTGATTCTTTGGAAAAACTAATTTGTAAATGATTTCAATACTGAAAAGAGAGCTTGTGGCTGCAGTTTTTAAAAAAAAGCTCTCTGGAAAGGTGTTGAAAGAAGATGTAATGGTATGTGGGAATGACCTTGGGAGACAGGAGGGAGAGCAGCTGACGGGAGGGCTGAGGTGTAAAAGATATCTCAACCCACAGAAGGCAGAAGGGTGTGGAAATATTTCAGAAGGCACCCTCTTTAGATTGGAGGAGAGGGGTGGGGAGGAGAAGGGAAGGGAAGGGAGAGGGGAGGGGCAGGGAGGGCAGGGGAGAGGAGAGATGAGGGTAGAATAAAGATATTCTAGTTGTGCTTCTTGTCTAGCCAACCTCATATGGCTTTCAAAAAATAGCTGAAGGGAATAAACACTTCTGGAAAGAATGGCAGAACGGATGGAGAGCTAGTAATCTCTGAACAATGCCTCAAAAAAAGAGCTTTTAAAGTACATCAAATGTATTTTAAAGGAATACATTGCTCAGACTGAGGCTACATCCATGCAGCCACCGTCTCATTCCAAACTAGAGCATTCTCTATTGCTGCCTGGACTGGTGACAGGGAAGAAATGGGAGGATAAAGAGGCCATCTGCCTAGCTAGTGAGGGGGGGGGGGTGAGAGCAGAAAAACTCACCCAACAGCTAGTGCTCTGCCTTCTTCCTTATTCTTTCTTCACAGCTCCTTTTGTATAAGGAAAAAAGAACATGCGTAGGCAAAATGGGAAAAGGACCATTTCTGATCATGAGTAAGAAATAGGCAGAGGGTGGAAAGATACTGTCCTTGCAAGTTGAAAGGAACCCATGATTCAGTGATCCCTGAGAAGCAATTCGTATAAGTCTCCTTTGATGCTGGATCCACATCAGGAGTGACATTCAATTTTTTTCCCTACCAGTTTTGTGGGTGTGGCTTGGTGGGGGTTCTTGTGACTGAGACGGTGTGATCAACTCAATGTTACTTGTGGCCATGCCCACTGAGCCACATGACCCCTCCACCAAGCCACACCCACAGAACCCGGTAGGAAAAGATGTATGACCATGAGAAGGGCTCACAGTGAATGCTGTGGCAGAGAGAAGCCAAACTTTTCTCCCTCCATTCACAGAGGAGCTGCTGGCCCCCTCCCTCCCAGGGACTACCTTAAAGGGACAGGCTGCAGCAGTTCTGCTGTGAATGGAGGGAGAAACATCTGGAATGGGTAGGCAGGTCGAGTGGCCGGAAGAGGTGAGTGGCAACCAGGCAAGCGGGTGATTTTTACTGGTTTGGTAAAGTAATTCAAATAGTCCCTAACGGTTCATCCAATCCAGTCAGATTCCACTCCTGATCCACATGTCCTGAAATAGGAGGAGAATCACTCTCACTGCATAAACACAAGCTTCTGATCCCTGCAAATCCTGCTTTTATATACTGTGCATGCTCATGTTGAAAAATATTCAGGATAACCAAGGTCATAAGAGACTACATTCCATGCTGGCTATTGAATCCTGGGAATTGATGTCATACACCTTAAAGCTGCCATGTTTGAAAAACACCGGACTACATTATCATACAATACATTACAGATGTGAAAGAGCCCTCTTTTCAGGATATTAGCCAGAGGTGGGCAGCTATGGCCCCTTTAGGACCTATAATAGCTGCCTACCCATAATCTAAATCCTGGTGATGTATTGTAGCTGGGATAAGTAAGATAAAGCTTAGAATGGAATATGGCTCTCTATCTTGAATGGTTTTCAGCATTCTTTATGATTAAATGGCTGAAAATTAATGGTATGTTTTCCTCAATGTTTTCAGATAGAAAAATTCTAAAAACTATAGTGAACACTCTAAAATAGCCTGAAACCTATATTTTAAAAGTTCCAACTCTGGCCCCCTCTGTCTTCTAAAAACAATTTTTAGAATTAGATTTTAAAAAATCTTTACTATTTGTATAAATTACCCAAGATTCTGAACCTACCTAATATTCCTTCCTAATCAGTGGAAGTTGTGAATGCCCCAACACTGGAAGTCTTTAAGAAGATGTTGGCTAGCCATTTGTCTGGAATGGTATAGGGTTTCCTGCCTAGGCAGGGGGTTGGACTAGCAGCCCTCCAAAGTCCCTTCCAATTCTGCTACTGTATTGTATTGCATTGCATTGCATTGTATTGAATAATCTGTTTACCTTGTACACAGCATTTTAGTGAGGTTTTTTACAAGGTTGCTTTTGTAATCATCTGCTTTTTTTTCTCCTATCAGGCAACATCTGCTCATGAGGGGAAAAAATAAAAGGAATATCAGCACGGCCCATTTTATTGGGAGAGTTAATTGTGCAGTTGGGTACAGGTTGCTATCTTTATTTTGATTTTTATCGTTGTTTTTATCAATATTATTAGAATACAAACATTCCCTACTACACAAAGAGATTTATGTTGGAATCACCCATAAAAAATGGCATTCATGAGGCTTTTTAAAATATTTATCTCTCCTAGTGATTACCCTAATTCCCATTCTCCCATTGATCATTAATTCAGCAGACATCATTTCCAGCCCAGATGCTTTCAGAATCCAACTTCCAGAATTTCCCAGTCAACATAGCCGTTGCTCAGAATTTTGGGGGCCGATGATCACACCTCTGTATATATCAAACAACACATTAACCGAGGTGTAGTAAGCAGAGGAGAGGTGGTTCAGTAGTTAGAGTGCAGAACTGCAGGCTACTTCAGCTGACTGCTAGCTGCAGTTCGACAGTTCAAATCTCACCGGCTCAAGGTTGACTCAGCCTTCCATCCTTCCAAGGTGGGTAAAATGTGGACCCAGATTGTTGGGGGCAATATGCTGACTCTGTAAATCACTTAGGGCTATAAGAGCACGATGAAGTGGTTATAAGTCTAAGTGCTATTGCTATTGCTATTAATGGCCATGTCCAACCAAACATCTTAACCTTACCTTTGGGGACTGTTGTTTTCAAAAAGGATTTTTGAATGCACCAAAGGATACCCCTTAACTACAGTACCTCTTCTGTCCCCCGAGTGCCCTTCTCATCCACATTTCCCATCCACTTAATTAATGTAAGTAAAAGGTGGGAGGCATGCTAAGCCAGAAAGCATCAAACACCTTGTTAGTAAAACAATGATTCCCAGAATCAGTGGCTTCAGGCTGCTTGCTGAATTATATTACATTGTGTTACAGCACACTGGAGCCCACTTAAGCAGCACCTGTTGAAGACACAGTCCCAGTTAAAGAATTAATTTCTCTGATTCACACCACAGAACACTGAAAAACACAATGGGACCTTGCCTCTTCATTGAATAGCTACCCCAGGAATAGCCATGTTGAAAGTGCCAGAAGCCAGTGGGTCAAAAAGCAATGGAAAAGAGAAAGCCAGATACTACGCTGCATAATTCATAAGCAAACACATCCAAGCCAGCTAAATATTTTATAGAGAAATGTAATTGTTGGAACATGCTTTTTATGGGCATTAAGTTAAGTATTTAACAGATTAGAATTCATGCCTAAAGATGAAATGCAGAATATGCCTTCTTTCTTTCAGATCCTTTTTACATGGAAAGCAGTAGCCAACAAAAAAAAAGGCCAATTAACTCTTTGTCAATAATGTTCTAGCAATATTAATTGATTGAAATTTCCACTGGACTGTCTTGTGTTTACAGCAAGGGTTGGTAATATTGTTTTGACTGGCAAACAAACACTACCATTCTGCTATGCAAGGGGTGGCATTCAAAAAAATGGATGTGGCCAGGGCTAGGTTTTGGTAGGGTTTGTGAAGTAGTAAAATCAAAACTCCTAACGCAATTTGCACTCCAAAATTCCTATATACATACATACATACATACATACATACATACATACATACATACATACTTATCCATCAATCCCTCTTTGAATAAATTCAAATACAGGTAGTCCTCAATTTACAACCACAATTGAGCCCAAAATCTATGTGCCAAGTGAGACATTTATTAAGTTGCCCCATTTTACAACTTTTCTTGCCAAAGTTGTTAAGTGAATCACTGCAGTTGTTAAGTTAATAACATGGTTGTTAACTGAATCTGGCTTTCCCATTGACTTTGATTGTCAGAAGGTCGCAAAGGTTGATCATGTGACCCTAGGACACCTAGGCAACCGTCATAAATATGAACCAGTTGCCAAGCATCTGAATTTTGATTACATGACCCTGGGGATGCTGCAACAATCATAAGTGTGAAAAACGATAATGAGTCACTTTTTTCAATTGTAACATTGAACAGTCACTAAATGAAATGTTGTAAATCAAGTTAACTGTATCCAGTATTATATGGATTATATCTCAGAAACACTGACTTCATCTTTGAAAACTCCTGGAGTTCTGATGAAGTGCCAGAGGACTGAAGAAGAGCTAACGTTATTATTTTTTTTTAAAAGGGGAAGAGAAGGAGTCAGGAAACTATAAATCAACCTCTCAACCATCCAGAGTCATTGAAGTTAGGCTGTGCGTAAATTTTAACAACAGTGGCTAGACCTTAATACCTGAGAAAATCCTGAGAAAGATTATCAAGTAACAGGTTAGAAAAGAACAAGATGATTACTAGATCTTAAAATAGATCATGCCAGACAAATCTTGTTGAAAAGAGTAGATTAGTAAAGGAATACTGCAGATGTACTATATCTAGAGCAGGGGTGTCAAACTGGTGGCCATGAACCGGATGCGTCACGTGCAGGCCACGCCCACCCCAGCTCCATGAAGGGGGGAAAGCTGCAATGTCATGTGACAGCAATGTAACGCCGCGAGTTTGACACCTGTGATCAAGAGGACATTTGATAAAGTGGACCATTGCCGCCTTCTTGACAAAATTGAACAATGTAGGTCCACTACTAGTTGATTAAGCAAATGTATCCAACCCATGGTCCTTAGTAGATCAATGTCAACATGGACCGAGGTGCAAACGAGGTAAGGTATTTTGGGTTCTTGTGAGGCCCAATGCTCTTCAGCATTTTAGTAAACTTTGACTTTTGCTGGTGGAATAGAAAGGATTCTCAACAAGTTTTCAAATGACATAATGCTAATATGTTCTTCAGAGAACAGCTTCCAAGTTGATAAACTTGAACTTTGGTATCTCACCAACAAAAAGGTATTCCATGGAAAGAAATGCATTTCTGCACTTAGGAAAAAAAACATTTTTAAAGGTAAAAGATAGGAAGTCTGGTTTCATAACAGTACTTGTGAGACAAATCAGGTATCCTCTAATTCGTCCCCCACATTAAATAATGAGCCAAACAAATGTGCCCCCACATTAAACATGAGCCAAACAAATAGATAAACATAGACAATGCAACCCTTGGCTGAATCAATATAATGTCAAGGTCACAGTAGACTCAAATCAACCAAAAATTACAGTATAATTGCACACAGTTTGGCAGTAGAATGTGGGCTGGATCATGCTCTTTTGGATTCAATAGAGCTGATATGTATCCGGTGAATATATTCTTCCTTACACTGATTTCTTTCTTTGTTTTATATGTCCTTTTCTCTGCTTGCACAATATAAAACATTTCCAAGGACGTAGATGAAGCAATGTGCTAGCGAAGGACTAGTTCTATGAATTTTTTACAGCTAATAAATTTTATAAGGGCTCTGTGGCCGCATTCCAAGACTTTGAAACAGTACAGGTGGATCTATAGGTACAGGTTGCTCACATCTATTTTAATTATATGCTGATTATAGTGGAGTGTATTGAGCATACATATATTCCCCTAATCAAACAATTCTTCCTTTTATTGTTCCTTTTGTCTTTTTGGTTTGATGGAAGAGCATGGCTGTATTATTTTTCTCTCTCTACTGCATTTTCATTGGCATCCACGCTACCCTTCATGCATGAGAAATCAAATATATACATCAAGAAAGTATACTGTGCTCTAAAAAAAAGTCTCCACACAATTACAATCCTGATAATATAGGATTGTCCATCATATTTATTTGAAACTAGCTGATAACCCGGTGTTGCCCAGGTATTTATTTATCCTACTCCTGTATTAGACAGGAAAAGCCCTCATTTTGGCAACAATTAAATTAGTTACAAATGTTTTCCCCATGCCCCAGTAATGTTTTATTGATCATGGCCATAAATTTGTCCTCAACAATAATCAAAGCCTTGTTGAAAATGTCCGGACCAAACGTAATTTCTAATGTTGGATTTTCCCCCTTACCAGAGGGAGCCCCCCTGCGGAGTACTGTGAAGCTGTTACCATGGCAACTCCACTGCGCTGTACAGTAGAATCCATTTTACAGCTATACGGAAGAAGTCATTTTAAGGCACAACAGGCTGTGGTAAAAGAACACATACCCCGAGGAGTGTTAGGGATGTCTTACCCCAGAGTATTTTTTTTCCAGAGAGTAAGTCATCTGTGTACCAAGTTTCGTTAAAATTGCTTGAGGCACTTTGTCATGTGTGTGTGTGTGTGTGTGTTTGTGTGTGTGTGAGAGAGAGAGAGGGGGGGGAGATTTATATCATGCTCTTTGTCCAGGAATTCAAAATTGAATATACAACTCTTCAATTTTTTTTCTCAAATCACAATAATCCTCAGAAATACATTGGTCTGAGAAAGTCCAAAAGAATTTTGATGGGCTCCCCCAATAATAATCCTACACGTTAACTACTACAACGTATATATCCACAGACATTCAAAGATGTGTGGATACCTTGTGTGGGTCAATAACCATCTTCCTGCAGTGATGTTTTATTTCTTTATTAAATTTATAGGCCATCTGTCTTGCCATCAAGCGACTCTGGGGGGCTTACAACAAGATAAAGACAGCAATATAAAGTTTTAAAACATTAAAACATTAAATATTAACATTAAAATGAATGAAGATGGCTAAGAAAGGAAACAGCATACAGTGGGTAGAGATAGCATTTTCTCATAATCCATACTGACTACCTCCAATATGGAACGCCCCTATCAGGGCCCCAAGCCAATCGGTAGATCCAGGTTTTAACATCCTTCTGAAAGGCCAAGAGAGTGGGTGCAGATCTCACCTCGAGGGACACAATGTTCCAGAGTGTGGGAGCTATGGCAGAAAAGGCTTTTTTCCTGCATCCCACCAGCCAAAATTCCTTGACTGATAGGAGTCTGCAACATTCCCCTTCCACTGGTGTGGGTGGGGTGGGACAATGAAATTGGGGCGAGACAGTTCCTCAGGTATCCTAGACCTGTGCCATAAGGGTTTTAAAGGGTAATAACCAACACCTTGAATTGGACCCAGAAATTGGCAACGAGTGCATCTCGGGCTACACAGGTGTTACATCAGCCACCGTAGAGGCCCTGAGAACTGTGCACATAGCTGCATTCTGTGCCAGCTGCAGCTTCTAAATACTCTTCAAAGGTAGCCCCATATAGCGCATGTTGAAGAAGTCCAGACACAAAATGAGCAGGGCTTGAGTGATGTTAGAGTAGCAGAGCTATCTAGCTGCCCCTACCTCTATCTACCTCTTAATGTCTTCTCACATGTTTTGAATCTTTCACGAACGTCACATGGCTAATTTTGACAGTAGGTCTAAGCTTACTTGTGTCTGATGCACGAAAAAGCCATGAAAATAACTGTCAGTGGACAATTTCTGCAAATAACTGTAAATTACTTAAATTGCAGTTATGGCAATAGTTCAGTTATCTCTTCTTAATATTATTTTTGACATACATTTTATTTCATCCAAGTTTTGACACTTGCTATGTTAATTAAGCTAAATGTTACCCCATTAGAGGTTTTAGCAATGATATGATTGTCACTCCTAAGGGATTAAGTGGATGTTATTAAGAGGAAATCGGCTTTTATAGTAGTAACACATTCATTTAATCTCTACGATAAAATAAGCATGATAAACTGATTGGCTAAAACAGCCTAAGAAATGCTGTAGGAGAACACAAAGGATCATCTGAGCATTTTCACCATCCTGTTAATTTTTTTGTCAAAAAGTAGCATTTAAAAATAAAATAACTTTATTCCAGTCATGCTCAATGTGTAAATTACATTAGACTATTAAGTAGAAGATAGACGTTTTGGGCAAGCAGCTCCTATCCTACCATGTCTTATTGATTAAGTAGGCTATTTCCCTTGTTGTTAGAATCAAAGCGCAGTTCAGAGACTGGAAAGAAAAATCTATTGTAGAAAAATAGTAAAAGTGTGTGTGTAGTGCATTACTACCTTTAGTCGATGACACCTCTTTCATGTTTCACTAAAGGAATATTGTTTGAAAAATAACGTAATCCATTTGGGAGATAGTACAAAGGGCCTAAATATCTGAGAGTAAAGTGTAACTGGAAACCTAAGTGTGAGCATAAAATTCCCACTCAATTTTTATTGATTAGGCAAAACAGCTATGCAATAAATACCTTAATGTAGTAGCATGGACTTATCTACCCATTAGAATATCTCAACTAAATCCTTGATTGAGTTAGATTCACAGTCAATAGCTCATTGCTCGCTTGCAATATAATTCTCTTTTTTCTTCTTCTTTTTGTGACCCTATAATCCTTTTTATTGAGGTGGACTCAGGGACTGAGCATTTATTGGTCAGATGCTCTTCCTTTCTGATGCCTATGCAGAGTTCGCAGCAGATATTTTCTCTTTGTGCCCTGATAGAGAAACATCTGCTGCTAGCTGGGATTGAACTCTCAAACTTCCACGTGGGAAGCAAGCATCTTCACCTCTAGCCCACCACACCACTCAACAATATAATTCTCTTAATTCCTGATATATTGGCTATTTGGTTAAACTTTATGGGACGGGTAGCACCAGATTACTAATCTTTGCTGTAAACAGTTGACCCTAAACTTTCAAAAATAATAAAAGATGCAAGGTATTTGTAATCTAGTTAAGCTATCAAGATAGAAACTGGGATATTGTAAGTCCCAGTCCCAATTTGGGGATGAAGCCAGCAGGTAATGATGGGTTAGTCACCTTCTCTCATCCCTAGAAAGGAAGCAATGGCAAACTTCTTCTGAAAAACCTTGCTCAGACAACTTCAGGGACTAATCCAGACCGTCTCCAAAAATCAGACACAAATGAACAGAAGGGGGGGGGGAATCCAAGCATCTTTTCAATATGAAATAGATATATTTCAAGCAAAAACATCTTTCTCATGACAAAATTTAGAAAATGCAAAACATATTGGGTTGGATATCTCAAATGAATGGGGATTTTGTTTTATTTTCAGTATTCCAATATGGCTCAGGGAAGAATAACAGAATGGTAAAATACTACTTCAAGGACTCTTAGAGCTGAGCTATGTATATCCATTTGTGGTCAATGCTTATGACACAGTCACTGTTCTGACTTAGGCTTCCCAAAATCATGAAGCCAATTGCTCATCCCCATAAAACCCATTTTATTTAGTTTAAAGTGAACTACTTTCTAGGAAAGTCCTGGCCAACAGTCTTTCAAGATATTTCACAACTATAGACCTTTATCAGGCTTGGAGAGCTGCCAGGCTGATATCTTCCAAATGCAATGCTGTACAAGAAAATACTTGGCAAGAAGTCAGGAACAGATCTTCACCCTAATGAATTGAACTAATTGTCTCTTGCATCACCACTCCACTTTCGTTCCTCTTTATTCCCTATGGCAGGGTCATTCACCATCCTCCTGTGGCTTTACTCCTGAGTTGACCTTTGTTCCTTAGCGTGACCCGACAAAAGGGCGAACGACTAAACCACGCCCGACTAAACCGCGTTGCTAAAACTGTGATGTCATCAACGCGGCAACAACAGCGTGGCAACAACTGTGCGGAGACAGAAGGGCGCTTTACAACAGCGCGTCGACAGAAAGCTGATTTAACTTAAGGTAAGGGTTAGGGTAAGGGTTAGGTTTAGGATTAGGTTTAGGTTTAGGGTTAGGGTTAGGGTTAGGGTTAGGGTTAGGGTTAGGGTTAGGGTTAGGGTTAGGGTTAGGGTTAGGGTTAGTTTTAGGATTAGGGTTAGGGTTAGGGTTAGGGTTAGGTTTAACGTTACGTTTAGGGTTACGTTTAGGATTAGGTTTAGGGTTACGTTTAGGGTTAGGGGTTAGGTTTAGGTTTAGGATTAGGTTTAGTTTTACAGCGCGCTTCTGTCGCCGCACTGTTGTCGGCGCGATTCAGCGCTCATTCGTTGGAGCGCTTTGTCACCGCGGTTTAGTCATGCATGGTCGTTCGCCCTTTGGTTGGTGAACCATTCCTTAGCTGTTCCCTTATCCTGGCAGTTCTGTGCATGTGCACACTGGGAACAGACTCCAGCTGTTCTTCTGCCCCACTGATGTCCAACTCCAAAGGCAGCTGATAACTGTCAGATTGCCCTGGCCCCATCTCTGCCTCTGATGCAGAGCACTCATCAGAGCCTTCCCCAGACTCCAGGACTGGCCCATGTTCCCCCTCAACCTCCTCACTGTCTGAGTCTGCCACCAGCTCCTCTGCAGTCATTATATAGCAATAGCAATAGCAGTAGACTTATATACCGCTTCATAGGCCTTTCAGGCCTCTCTAAGCGGTTTACAGAGAGTCAGCATATTGCCCCCAACAATCTGGGTCCTCATTTTACCCACCTCGGAAGGATGGAAGGCTGAGTCAACCCTGAGCCTGTGAGATTTGAACCGCTGACCTGCTGATCTAGCAGTAGCCTGCAGTGCTGCATTTAACCACTGCGCCACCTTGGCTCTAACCTCATATGGATGATCTGCAATATATGAAGAACATTTTGTGTATAGTTATTGTCTTGCGATTGGTCCACAAGGTTCAGAAGTTCAAGACCTCTTCCTGGAAGGTGCATCATAGCTATTTTGGAGGCTCCTTGAAGCCTGATCAAGAACTGTTTTTGATTTCCATTTTTTTAAAATTTATTTGTTTATTTTGTTTATTAAATTTCCAGCTCTCTTATTATCTTTGTGCCTTTCTGGATTATAAATCTGAGCGCTATTTTATTTTTATTAACCCAGAAAAACCTCTTTCTGTTTGAAGAGCGGGTACAACAAAATCAATCAATCCTTTGTAATGCCATGAAAATAGAACAGGGGACTTTTTCAATAAGATGAGAGGTTCCACAAGGCTCTAAGTCTTTGCTGTAATACCGATAACAGGGAAATCAGTCAAACTCTGATAAAGTGGAGACCAAAATATTTTCATGGTGGAATATGAACTACTGAAAACAAGACATAAACCTATAGAGGGAGAAAACAAGCATTTTATATAATATATGCTTTAACAAAATACATGAGTAGATACATATTTTAATATATAAGACCTACAAAGAAAGACTGACAATCTTTTCTTCTAGCTTCCAATAAGATTGGGGGTGTATGTTAAGAAATACAGGTAGTCCTTGACTTACAACTATTCATTTAGTGATAGTTTGAAGTTACAACAGTCCTGAAAAAAGTGACTAATAACCATTTTTCATATTTATGACTGTTGCGGCATCCCCATGATCATTCAGATGCTCGGCAACTGATTCATATTTATGACGTTTGCAGAATCCTGGGGCCATGTGATCACCTTTTGCAAACTTCTGACAAGCAAAGTCAATGGGGAAGCCAGATTCACTCAACAGCCATGTTACTAACTTACCTGCAGTGATTCACTTAACAACGGTGGCAAGAAAGATCATAAAATGGGGATAAACTCACTTAACAAATGTTTCACTTAATAGAAATTTTGGGCCCAGTTGTAAGTCAAGGACTACTTACAATAAGATGAAATAAAAGAATGAAGACAACATGATAATGATTGGTCTGAATTACTCAGGGATTTTTTTCATGGCCAATTGAAGACTTAAATCTGGGTCTTCCGAATCTTTCTCCAATATCTTAACTGCTGTACCATATTATCCTAGTTGGGTAAACCCTAACCAAGGCTAGCTAGTAATAAATAAAACTAGCCAAAAGAGTTACAATGGCATCACTGCTGATTTTTATCATTATAGATTTTGCATCTCATTTCTGGGAACAAACAAGAATTTTCTACAGATCTTTTGGAGAAGGCAAATTGGTAATTAATCAAAAGGTCTGTTGAAATCTTTGCTCTCCAGTCAATGCCCGTTCTAATCATTTTGATCTCAAGATAACTGCTCTCATAATTGTTTTTACATACAAGCTGAACAGTACTTCTTTGTCTGAGTAAAGCATGAATTGTGGTTAGAACAAAAGTCAGATGCCTAGTTAAGGAATTTCTCTCATCCCTGAAGCATTGGAAAATAATTGATTGTCCTGTACATCTCAAATAATCTGACTACCTACTGAAACTAGGAATATTCTGTTCTTATGATGCCAAGCAAATAAGATAATGACCCGACTTATAAGAATTGTCCCATGAAAAACAACTTTGGGATATAGTTAACAGCTTGATCTCAATGTTCCCTACATAAAAACATTATAATGGAAAGAATTCTCCAGTGCACAATGGGTTCCAGAGCTGATTTGTATGGCAGTTGCAAGAGAGAATGAGTAATATCTTTTCTCAATTTGGGATATTTCATAGAAGAAGAAAATGCACAGGGCATACAGATAGCCGTGGACTTGCCACTAGTCTCTTAGCGACCATTCAAAGTTACTTCCCAAGAGCCGGTTTCTGCCAGGCACCCTCCCCTCAGCCATGTGCTCTCACGTTATTTTTTTTTAAAATTGGTATCCTGCCTTGTTTTGACCCCCTCCTTCGTTCAGTAACAAAAGCCGAAACAAGCATAAAATGGAATGTCCTTTAATTAGCAAGTCCAGACTCTCGGTGGCTGAAAGCCAAATAAACAAACTGATAAGGACTTTGGCAGCAAGTCCGAGAAACCTTGGCAGCAATGCAAACAAACTCTGGCAGCAATCCAGCCTGCCAAGTTTGTTTCTCTTTAGTCCCAAACGTTGACTTCTGCAAGAAGGGTGTAGCACAAGCAGTCTCTTTTATAGTCTGGGAGAGGAGCATAATGACCATCAGCTGAGTGTAATTACCTCCTGTAATTACGTAGTTGTTCTTGATGCCGAGTAGCCCTTCGACGGCGTGCATCCCGGAACAACTCACAGTTGGTTTCTGGATCACTCTCTCTTGTCTCCTCCCCACTGATCCAAGGCTCAGGCGCCACTTGGTGGCCAACCAGTCTCTCTGCGCCCTGCTCGGAGTCGGAACCCTGTCCAGGGCCCCTCTGGAACCCATCCTCCAGGGCCGACTCATAGGGCCCCCTCGCTGTCGGAGTCTGGTGGCAGCTCCAATGGCTCCTGCCAGGCCACAACATGCCTTTATTATTTTTATAAATAATTCAAGGAAGCAAACTCAGCCAACACACTTTTCTCTTTCTATTTTCTTCACAACAACCCTACGAGGTGGGCTGAGAGAAAGTGACTGGCTCAAAGTTACCAGCTGGCTTTCATGGCTAAAGCAGGACTTGAACTCATGGTCTCTCATGAACAAACGCACAATGGGACCATTGCTGTCTCATACTAAAATCAGAATGAATCTTTAGTCATAAACTGTGTGAAAGGAATAATAGAATAATTAGATGTACAAAGATTAGAAATTAGTGAAGCACACTATAAAATATTTTTGCTGATATTGTGCTGATTGTATTAATTTTCTTAAAGTATTTTGTAGAATTGTACACATTCTCACATTTTAACAAAGTATCAGTTAAACATTATTTTTCATCCTTTTATATGTTCTTTAGATAAGATAAAATTTAAATTAAATATTATAGGTTTGAGGAAAGACTTTATTATTTTAAAAATGTGGAAATGGACCTCCCTAAAATAGAAGAACAATTACAAACAATTTTAGGAAATTCTGTTCATTCATGGTTTCAAATAACCAATTTCTGCACTTGACCACAGTTGCACCATTTAGGCCACAAGCAGCTAGAAGCATAGAATGACTACGTTTGAGATTATTCTAAATTCACCTACAAATAAAGAAAATGGGAGATTTTACAACCTTGTATTACCAGAGAAGGCAAACTGTTTCAATAGGTTAAAAGCGATTTGGAAATCAGTTATAAAAAAGCAATAGCACTTATACGTATATACCGCTTCATAGTGCAGTCATACAACCCTCACCAAGCAGTCAGCATATTGTCCCAGCAATCTGGGTCCTTATTTTACTGACTGGAAGCCTGAGTCAACCTTAAGGCAGTGAGGATCAAACTCCTAGCAGTCACCAGAATTCGCCTGCAATACTGCATTCTAATCACTGTGCCACCATGGCTCTCTTTTACTCTTACCTTTTACCTTTACTCCTTTACCTTTAACTTCATCTTATTTGTCTGGCATAAGAGACCATTGAAATTGATTTCAGCCTGAAGTAGGGAAAGTTCAGTGAAAGTAATGTTACAGATGGTAAGTAACCCCAAGGAAATTCAACCTGATAAACTCCAGATAAACCCCATCTGTTGGAGAAAAGAATCCAAAGAAATAGGCTCATATTAGGTGTGGGTTCTCTTGTAAAGTTGTCCAGGGGTTTGGGGAACTGAATTTTTCTTTAAAATACGACAAATCAGAACTGCCACTCTATGAAATCTTAAATTGCTTCATTAAATTTCTTGGATAATCCAAGAACAACCCAAATCAAAACAGTTGATTGTTTCCTAATCAGTTATGTCATAGGATCTGAATATTTCCATATGGTGGCAAATATACTGGAAAATCTAATGGAAACAAACCCTATCCACAATAAAGATGGCAATATTACAATAACACAGAAGAATATCTTCACTTGGTTTATGAGTTATGCTCACAAAGGATCTAATCAGTGATGGTATTCAGCTGGTTCAGACCAGTTCAGGCAAACTGGTAGTGGTGACCCCATCCGTTCTGGCACTATGCCATCCTATTTACCCATATTTTCTAAGCTGAGTGCATGCATGCAACCATGCGTGTGAGCAAAGCTCATGCATGGAAGGCCGGGCATGCAAGCAAAACTCATGTGTGGAAGGCTGTGTGTGCAAGCAAAGTGCATGCGCTGAAAGTGCACATGTGCTCACAATTTTGGTGTGCCACGAACCGGTGGTAAAATTATGTGAAACCCACCTCTAGGCCTAATGATCATTTACTGCTCAATTCGAGGTTCCCAGAAAATCTAATTAAATAAAATCAAAATCTTAACTTGTAGCAGTTCCATGTCATGCTTATTATTACCTCTCAATTGGTTTGGTTAGACAGCTAAGGTGACGGTAAACCAATTTTGGGTCTCAGTGATATTTGCAGATTAGACAATCTGCCTAGCTCAGTTAATTATTTGTGTCTAAAATCCCTTAGAAACCAACAGGCTTTCAATTCATACTTCTTAATTGAGTTTTTGGTCCAGGACAAGTTCCATTTAAAATTATTATTATTATTTTTTGCCATTTTTCTTCTTAAACACCAAATGATCTGGAGGAGATCATTTGTTTGTGATGAAATTAGAACCATGGGAAAACTGCACTTTTATCTGCTGGAATATTGGGGGGTCTTATGAGTCTGTTCAAGAGTATGAATTTAGCATATTTGTGTTACACATTGAAATAATGCATTAATGAGAGTAGGTTGATTTGGGGTAATTCTAGATATTATTAGGAAATGAGGAAATATGTTTTCTTGGTGAATTCACTTCATTTTTTTCAGTACTGAGACTCAATTATCATTCAAAAGCCATTCTTCAGTTACTTCTATAATGCAGTCCTCTAGTCAAAATATGTTTGTAAAAACAGATTAGGACACAATGCTCACAAAAATTCATGCATTAGTGAAGATAATGTAAAAAATGCATTTCTAAAAATTGCTTACAAAATACAGTATGTGTATTTTAGACAAATGCATCTCAATATAGATATATGCCTAGGGATCAATATAGAGAAAACTTCATATAGTAGCACCAAGTTTTGATACTAGCTTTTAAAATAAATAATTTTCAGAAAATGAAGGTGAATCAGTCTTAAGATTAAAAAAAGAGAGAGAAGTAAACTACTTCCACCTGAAGGCTCCCAGTTTTATCAACCAAAAGCTTGGAGAAATTGTTATATATTATTCTCTAAAATAATTTTCTTTTTTTCTTGGTAAGGGGAAAAAACTTATGGGAAAAACTAGACAGGATACAAATGGGAGCTAAAGATGTCTAAACTCTCTGTTTAGAGAGGGATGTGGTGGCTCAGTGGCTAATACACTGAGTTTGTCAATCAGAAAGATCGGCAGTTCAGTGGTTCGATTCCTTAGTGCCGTGTAACGGAGTGAGCTCCCATTACTTGTCCCAGCTTCTGCCAACCTAGCAGTAGGAAAGCATGTAAAAAATCAAGTAGAAAAATAGGAACCACTTTTGGTGGAAAGGTTGCAGGGTTCCGTCCACCTTCGGCATTTAGTCATGCCTGCCGCATAACCACAGAGACGTCATCGGATAGTGCTGGTTCTTTGGCTTTGAAACAGATGAGCACCACCCCCTAGAGTCAGGAACAACTAGCACATATGTGCAAGGGGAACCTTTACCTTTTAAACTCTCTGTGGAATTCTAAATGGGTAGGGCAATAGCACAATAAAATATTTGCCTGGAAAAATTCTAAAGAGGAAATGGCTAGATATGATACAGAGCAGAACCTGCCTTGTCAGATTAAGGATAGTTTAGGATGCTTTTGATGGTATTATACTTCTTCTACTTTAGCCATC
Source organism: Thamnophis sirtalis (assembly GCF_051295495.1). NCBI lineage: Eukaryota > Metazoa > Chordata > Lepidosauria > Squamata > Natricidae > Thamnophis > Thamnophis sirtalis. The sequence goes on along the minus strand of NW_028261385.1, from coordinate 74,350,316 downwards.
TAAGATAATCTTAGATATTAATCTTCTTCAACCTTAGTCTTCTATCTTAGTACTGGCATAGGGAAAGATAGTAGGCAGGGAGTGATGTTGCTCCAAAATGAGCAACAAACAGACTTCAGGATGTGGTTGATGAACATTTATTCATGTTTGCTACTGGATATGGTGAAGAGGAACCTCTACCTGTTCTCTGTTCTTGCAGATTTGTATCATATATATACATACATATACATACACACACACACACACACACACACACAATATCTGAAAGGTTTTATCTCTTTTTGTGAAAAGATCTTTTGGGTTTTGATCCTCCTTAATAATAATAAAAAAGTGAACTGAATTTCTCATCTTTTCCTGCTTTAATATAATCTGGCCCAAATAAAGGCTTTAGAATTCACTCCAAAACTATACTAGCAGGCAGTGCAATGGCTGTGAAATTGATATAAGATAGTAACATATAAATTCCATTTCAATAAGCTCATGTGTATGTTGCTTTTTATTATTCCTTTGATAATAAATTTTGCACGCTTGTTTAATCTAAAGCTCTGATCTTATTCCTCATTTGGGTGCTTCAGCCTCCAGCATTTCTGAGTTGAATACATAGATTCAGGAGATTATTAATTTATTAATTAGGGGTTAGTCAGCTATGTATGCACTACTAAATCTGGACTGATAAGGGCATTGGTTAGTAGATTTTGTCAATTACACCCTGGATACTTGGAGATTTATTGTTTCCTGTGTTATTTTAGATTTGCTTATTCTGTATACAATATCCTTATTTATTTGCCTGTTCTATAAATTATACTAATACTCAGGTCTTGACCTCAGAAACTGGGTTCTTTTTTGAGGTAAAGCTGTCTCATGCATGTCGATGATTTGATTCCTCTACATATATGCACACATGCCATGATCATATTACAAAGTTGTAATGTTGCTATGTTTCTAAACTAATTGAACATCTCTGAGTTGAAATGGGGTGAAAAGAGATTAGTGGAATAGGATTTGTTTCTTTTTGCAGCCCAACCAAGTCAAAAAGGGTGAGTGTATAACATTAACATTTTTTTTAAAAATGAGCAAACAATAGAGACTGTAATAAATATATTCCTTCTCCTTCCCCTAGATGGGTGTCAGAGACATTTTGGTAAGTTTGAAAGTTCAGTGAAACAAAACTGTCTTCAGAAATCTTCTCAATGCCATGATGAAAAAAGTTTTATGAACATCTGGGATAGAGAGCTTCCAAATATGGCAACTGCCATAGAAAAGACCTGATATGTCACTGTCACTTCTGATAGAAATGTGCATCTGGAGAAGCAGTGAGGAGTGGAGGGAATTTTGGCAACACAGAGCTTTCCCAAAGAGAGGCCTGGATTAAGAAACTGCACAGTCCACAGATGGATGGGAAGGAGGGAAGAGGTTCAAGGTAACCACACCCTAAAATATTTCACGATATCTTTACTAGGTTAAAAGGTTATAGCTCTAGTTTGGCAAGATTCTGTCATTTAGGCAGAAGAAAGAAAGGATTGGAATCAATTGGCTTTTGCTGTGTTGTCTTGGATTAGGACCTCACAAGAGGGAGACTCTAAGCAGGCCTTCCTGAGATGGTCTCACTAGATGAGCGGATTAATTTCTGGCAAGGCAGTGCCTGATCTGATCTAGTAGTACTCTACATAGTGCTTTGTTGCTCTCCAATGCAGGTGCAGTGATGTTAGGATGTGTTACTCTACAGTAGTGGAATCCACCAGTGGTGTCACTGCAACATTCTGAATCAACTGAGAGATTGAGATTGAGATGCTTTATTTGTATGCCGCCCTTTTCCCTGGGGGGACTCAGGGCGGCTCACAACTCAAGGGGAAGGAGGACAAACAAGTCACAAACATGAGAAAACAATACATCATTAAAAACACAACAGTCATACAATTTGAGTGGGGTTAAAATCTTTAGCCCCAGGCTTGTCGGGACAGCCAGGACTTAAGGGCTATGCGGAAGGCCTGGAGGGTGGTGAGGGTACGAATCTCCACGGGGAGTTCGTTCCAGAGGGTCGGAGCAGCCACCGAGAAGGCTCTCCTCCGGGTAGTTGCCAGCCGACATTGGCCGGCTGATGGAATTCGGAGGAGGCCTAATCTATGGGATCGTATCGGCCTAGTGGAGGTAATTGGCAGTAGGCGGTCTCTCAAGTACCCAGATCCAAAACCATGCAGGGCTTTGTAGGTGACAAGTAGCACCTTGAACCGCACTCGGAGATCAAAAGGCAGCCAGTGCAGCTCGTGGAGGATAGTTGTTACGTGGGTGAAACGAGGTGCACCCACGATCGCTCGCCCGGCCGCATTCTGGACCAGCTGAAGTCTCCGAATACTCTTCAAGGGCAGCCCCATGTAGAGCACATTGCAGTATTCCAGCCTAGAGGTCACAAGGGCACGAGTGACTGTTGTGCAAGCCTCCCGGTTCAGGTAGGGCCGCAACTGGTGCACCCGGCGAACCTGGGCAAATGCCCCCCTGGTCACAGCCAACAACTGGTGTTCAAAAGTCAGCTGTGGGTCCAGGAGGACTCCCAAGTTGCGGACCCTATCTGAGGGGCGTAATATTTGACCCCCCAGCCTGGAGCTTCAAGACTGGTTCCAACTGCATCATATTAATCCAATGTCTCCTCTGTAGGTCTCAATTACTGTTCAATATTGTAATTTGAAACTATTTGATATTGTACTCTTACACATGCATATATGAAGCCTGCAATGGTTTTACTGGAGGTTGAACTATGCGAAGGAACACCAAGTCCATGCTTTACATGTTGTTGTTAAAAATATACAGTATATTTTGGTTAGACCAGCTGAGACACAACAAATGGGATTCTTAGTAGCAATATACAAAGGATACATAATATTACAAATGCGACTGTGCAGAGATTGGTACTGAGTACCCCAAATACCAGTAATTTTGCATGCCACAAAACCGTATAATGTACAATTGTTTTGAAGGCAGGACAGTGGCACCAAGAAAGGCACATTAATGTCTCATCACCACAAAACCTGAGGTTTTAATAGTCGCTTTCAAGCACAGAATCACAGTACATCTTTATGCAAGCTTTTCTCTTGAAAACCTTGTTGTGAGGGAATGAAATAAAGAGATGTTTGGAGGGAAGGAAGATAACAACGGCTAATTCAAGGATCTGATCAGGAGCATTCTGCAACAATTGCTCTTGTTTTATCATAATAGGATGCATTCTGCTTGTTTTCTCTTGCTTTCTGTCTCATTCTCTCTCCTGCCTGAGCTACAATAAAGCAAGAGGGGATTTTTGTCACTTTAAGTCGTGTTTAGAGGTAAGAGTGCCACCTACTGTATCCATTAACACTATTAATAATTCTGCAGTGAAACTCCAGTCGTAGAGAAAGTTAGACAAAGTGCACTAAAGACCCACCTCTGTTAGAAAACCTCCAAGTGGCTAAACAAATAGAGTTGAAGGGAACGCCAAAAGATTTTGGTTTGGCAAGAGAGAATTTTCTTTCCCAAAAGGTCACGCTCCCAGGAAGAGGCAGCACTGCCATTCAAACTGCATTTGTTTCAAGCAACAAAAACAAATCGGGTCATTGAGTCTTTGTGGTTTTCTTTCTTGATCTATCCCACAAAGAGAGATTCCATCCATCAACATCTTGGCTACCCAATAGATAAATTAAAGGGTTTTTTGGGGCCAGGGACAGTTGACTGTTTATTTGGAGTCACTTCATATGATTCTCAGGATTAAAAAAAAAATAGGCAGAGAGATTACGGGTGAGTTCATTTCTTGACTTTGGGCAGGAACATGGCAAAGACATTTTTTTTTCTGACAGGAGAAAACCAAACCAAAAAGTAGTTTAGTTTTCTCCTGTCAGAAAAACAAACAAACAAACATGGTTTGGTTATGTAGGAAGTTATCACCCAGCCCGCTCCCAGAAAAATGAAATATCCTAGGAAATATTGAAAAGGCAGAATATTTCTCTGGATATGAAAAGAAAGAAACATGTTTTAAAAGACAGAATAGCTGCCTGTAGCTTCCTGCCCATCCCCACTTTGTCAATGGGCCATTAAGAAGGCCAATCTAGTTCACTTTACATAATAAAGACTTCTCCACTTCAGCTCCAGGGGGATGGGATTAAAGCATGATAATATTGGCCCTTTACTCAACTGACCGCATGGCATCTGAGAACTCAACTAAACCTGGATTCAAAACTCAGCCTAGAGAGTTGCCCCTGCATGGCCCTATGGAAGTCTGACAACCAATCAGAATACATTTCTTACACAGGATCAGGAAACAGAGAGGTGGGACTGAACAGGTTACAAAAAGCCTAGCATGCCCCTCCCTCAGCCCTTATCTTCTTCTCCACCAACATTGAAGCATGTGATCACCTTTTCTGTTCAGGGCTCAAGCCATGTGGTTCTGTCCAACAATAAGCCATCTTTCCAAGCAGCCTCCATGTCTCCAGTGTCTTTTTCCCTACTTGGAGCCAAACCCAGAAGGACAGTTCTTTCATCAATTATTAAAAATATTGATGATGTATTTCCTCATTGTATTTCACTTAGGTAAGACATGTAGGGTTTTTTTCATTCAAAACAGCAAAAAAAAATCTATTCGGAATGGGCATTTTTTTTTTGTTAAAACAAGGAAATTATACTTTTTAATTTCTTCAGAAGGGGAAACAAGGAAATTATACTTTTTAATCATTTATTGACCAACATGAACACTGAACATGAACATCTACTATTTCTAGAGCCAAGGTGGCACAATGATTAGAATGCAGTACTGCAGGCTGCTTCAGCTGACTGCTAGTTTCAGTTCTGCAATTCAAATCTCACTGGCTCAAGGTTGACTCAGCCTTCTATCCTTTTGAGGTGGGTAAAATGAGGACCCAGATTGTTGGGGGCAATATGCTGACTCTGTAAACTGCTTAGAGAGAGATGTAAAGCACTGTGAAGCATCTAAGTATAAGTCTAAGAATAAGTCTAAGGTACTATTGCTATTTCATAGGCTGAATTCTGGTCACGGTCTACAGCTTACTAAAAACATGTACTACACAAACAGTCATTTTGTGAAATGTATAGAAAGGTATTTATTTTCTCTCCTTTATTATTTTGATATTAGTTTTTATAAATAAAAGGCAGAGAACATACCTAGTATTCCTTTCTCCTCCTATCTTCTGCAGAACAACAACTCTGTGTAGGTTGGACTGAGAGAGTCACTCCAAAGATCCAAAATCACTGATCCAAAGTCACCTGCCTATGGTGGGACTAGAACTCAAAGTCTCTGATTTTTAGCCCTGTGCTTTAATCACTAATAATTAGAAAAGAGAAGTCTCACATTCATTCCTCTGCACCTCCCTCACCCACGAACTGTCCCATCTTTCTATTGCTTTCTACTCGCTCATTAATTTTGTTTCTTTCTTTTTTACTCCCATGACTTATTTTTACCCTTGTCCCAGTCTAGAACTAGCAAATATATGGATTGTATTTAAGTGGTCTGCAAAAAGATGCCACACAATCTAGAAAGACATTTTAATGGCGCTGCAACACATCTGCAAGAAACAAATTCTAGAATTCTATTTTTCAAGTCTTTGGCTCTCTCCCTTCTTTCTCTGTTTGTGCTTAAGAGTGCTTAATCGCCTTTGTGTTTGAGAAACAAACATGCAACAACTGTGGTAATACGCAATAAATGTATCCTAGAGAGGAAAGCTTTCAAGGGAAGGGGGAAGGGCCGAGATAGTTGCGCATCTAATTACTGTGCCCAAATGACTGCAGCGGTGATTTGATTATTCTGCAGTAAGTAATGGGATTCAAAGCTAGTAATATCAGGGAAGAAAAATATATCTTTCCTTTTCTTGGAAAGGGAAAAACATCCCTTTGTTTTTCTATATGTACATGAATACACAAACACACACACACACACACAGAGAGAGAGAGAGAGAGAGAGAGAGAGAGAGAGAGAGAGAGAGAGAGAGAGAGAGAGAGAGATGTACCACAAAGGTTTAAACCTTAAACTAATTGAAATTGTTTGAGATTGTCAAACAGCATATAACAATGAATGTAATAGAGTCCTTCAAGGGAAAAAATAAGTACATCTGTGTACAATGTCCATATTCTTGTTCCTCTCTGGCAGAAAACACTTCTGCAGATCTTCCTTGTGCCCCTATCATTTTTGTGATCAGGTGTGTAGTAAGAATGAGTAAGAGAAAACACACACACATATACGCAGAAGCAAACGTCTGTTTTAAAATAAGATCAGAACAATAAAATAAATAGCCTGGGGGGGATGCAAAATAGCCTATTTGCAAAATTAATTCATATGCCACTTCAGATATCAAACGTTCTGTCATATCCAGAAAAATATAAGGATGTGCACATCTTCCTCTCAGCTTCTAGCAGAAACAGCAAAAGAGAAGAAGGAAAACAAGGATGGAGAAGTGGAATGAAAGGGGTATAGTTGATCAGAAAAGGAAAGGGACAGAATTGCATGAAAGTTGGCAAAGGAAAAAGATAACTGAACAAGAAAACAAAGACAGTGTTTTTGTGTTAACCATCATGAGTTTAAATTCACTAAAGCACCAGCCATTTCCAAAGAATAAGTACTCTTCAGACTAATCTTCAGACATCCACACATTTTAACAGTAATTTTTGCAATACTTTGCACCTCCTGCCCTTGCCTTTATTTTTATTTTATTTTTGTTAGGAATATAATCTAATGGTTGGGTTGGCAATATATAAATCATGTAACAATGTTGTACCTGTTTCTTTAAATCATACTGTAAAATGTGATTGGTTGCTGTTTTCCTCAATCGACCATAAGAGGGAGCCAAAATGACTGTTAGCTCTCTGTTTGTTAGATGCTGGGCTGATTTGATCTGAGTGTTTTGGACTCAGTGTTTTGGCTGTTAGAAAGTGCTGTGAGCTATTGTAAGTTTTGCAACTGCTAGCAAACTTTGTGTACTGAAGTGATTATATGATACTGGACTATGTTATTTGGATTATCCCTTAACTGAAAGACATTGATGACTGACTGTTGTATCCGTGTATGACTTGGACTGTTGATGGACTCTGATACCTCTATTTCCACGAAAGTAAAAGCCTATTTAAACTGCAGTGTCTCGGTATGCTGGTTTGTGTGTTCTCCAACACAACTCTCACAACGCTTCTCTGAATGTATTCGCTCTCCCAATGGGGAGCTTACCTCACACTGGTTATGGGCTCAGAGTGTACCAGACGTAGCTAAAGGAGAGTTGGTGTTGATATGCAATACCGCATACAGACAGCTGTTTATTGTAGTGATTGTTACTATCCTGGAGAAGATGGTGAGCGACCCATCAACAAGTCTATCAATGATAACCTGGTTGCATGGAACAAACTATGTTTCCTGGTCAATGAAATGCAATCTACTCCTGCGTAGGGAAGGTTTATGGGATGCTGTACAGAATCCACCGGATGTAACTGCTTGGAATCCAGATAACGATGATGATGCCAAGAAGATAGCAGATTTTAAGCAATGCAACGAACGGGCATTGTGTATTATTGGTCTAACACTGAATGACCAACAATTAGTACACATTCGTGGAGAAAATTCTACTGCAAGATGTTGGGAGAATTTGAAGAGGATTTATGTATATGACACTGTAGGTGCACACATACATCTCACATGCAAACTGTTTAGGGCACGTCTTCTGAAAGGTGAAGATATGTTAGCTCATTTAACCTTTATGAAAGGGGTTTTTCAGGAGCTACATGAAAAAGAACTAAATTTTTCTGAGCTACATCAAGTTTATATTGCACTCTCCACACTGGATGAGAGTTATGAAATTTTTGTATTTTCTCTTGACATCCTAACCCGAAATGAACTAACATTGACTGACATTACTACACAACTGTTGGAAAAATCAAGAAGAAGGGTGGAGAGGGAACAACTGAGAGAGAAACCACCACAACATGAGGAATCACATTCTACTGCCTATACTGTTTGAAAATGTTATTGTGGGGCTAGGGGACATATAGCTAGGTTCCGTAAAAAGGCAAAACAACAGAATGCCAGAAGAGCTAGAAAAAATGCTAATGTCAACTTAGCTATGTCTGCTTTGGCTATGTCTAGCAATGCACCTGCAAACCATGATTTGTGAGTTGTTGATAGTGGAGCATCACAGTGCATTGCTAGAGATAGAAAAAGGTTTGTAAAAATTACCACGAGCATGTATTTTTTGGCAAATGGACGGAAGGTGAGGGCGTCTGGTGAAGGTAATGCATGGTGTTCATTCCTAAATGAGCAGTTACCAATGTTATATGTACCTAACCTGAAATTCAACTTACTATCAGTTAGGGCTCTGGTTAACATTGGCTATGTGGTAACCTTTAGGGGAGACATCTGTATTATTGAAAAGGAGGGTAACAGGGTTACTGCTACTTTAAAAAACAGTTTGTATGTTATACCAGATGGCCAGATGGCTAACACAGGTTATCATAATGTTAAACCCTATGATGAATGTATACATTTACTACATAGATGCATGGGGCACATTAATTTCAAGGTGCTGCAACAAACTGTTAAGTTGGCAGAAGGAATAAAACTAAAACCATGCAGTAAATATTTAAACTGATATGTTTGCAATCAGGAGAAAAGCAAAGTTACTCCAGCAAACAGATTGAATGGTTTTAAAACAAAGGAACCTCTGGAGGTTGTTTTTGTTGATTTAATAGGACCTTTAAAACCCAGTTTGGGAGGTGCCTGTTATGTTTTGAGTATCATGGATCATTATTCACGATACAGTTTCTGTTACTTAATGAAAGACAAAACAGAAACGTTTCAGAATTTCTTTAATTGGCTGAAGTTTGCGGAAAGAAAGATGAAAGCCAAGGTTATTACAGTAGTTACTGATAATGAGACTGAAAGGTCAGAAAAGAGCTCGACAGCTATTTTTTGTAGGATATGAGGCTAACCATAGATCATTTAGGTTTTGGGAGGAAGGCACAGCTAAGATTTACTGTAGCACTAATGCTAAGTTTATAAAAAAACGTGGGGTGGAATAAATTAGAAACAAATGATAATGTGATTATCGATACCCAAGTAGTCCCTAATGATGAGGTAGTAAAACCAATAATTAAAGAAATTAAGGAAGAAGTACAAGTACATGACGAACCAGAAGAACAAGAGCAGGTTATACAGGAGAGTCCACTGGTGAGTCCTGAAATACTTAGACGTTCAACTTGTGTAACTAGACCACCTGACAGGTATCAGGTGTCTACAGCATGTCAGGCAAATAAGGTTCCTGCTAATTACCAAGAATTAACTCTATATCCAGCTGAGGAACAGAAAGCTTGGAAAGATGCAATGGAAAAGGAATTAAACTCATTGCCTAAGTTAGAGGTATATGAAAATGTAAAGTTACCACCAGGTAAACATGCCATTGGTTGTAAATGGATTTTCAAAATTAAAAATAGTGTAGATGGGACTGTAACCCATAAAGCCAGGTTAGTTGCACAAGGGTTTGCTCGTTTTAATGGTGGACAGGATCACATGCCTTGAAGATAGCAATAGCAGTTAGACTTATATATTGCTTCATAGGGCTTTCAGCCCTCTCTAAGCAGTTTACAGAGTCAGCATATCGCCCCCACAGTCTGGGTCCTCATTTCACCCACCTCGGAAGGATGGAAGGCTGAGTCAACCTTGAGCCAGTAAGATTAGAACCGCTGAACTGCAGATAACAGTCAGCTGAAGTGGCCTGCAGTACTGCACCCTAACCACTGTGCCACCTCGCCACCCAAGATGTTGGGTGAAGAAAAAAAATAGGGAAGACATGCTGAGAGTACCTGAGTTTTATATCTTCTCTGGACTTTTGAATTTGAGCTTGTATTCTGATTGGCTGTCAGACTCCCATGGGGCCATGCAGGAACACTTCCTTAGGCTATAATGAGTCCCAGGCTTGGCTGAGCCTTGCTGGATGATGTAATCTTCCCAGGTGCCATGTGGTGAGATGGGCAGAGGGATAATCCTACCATGTCCAGAGGCCATGCCTTAATCCCATCAGCCTGGAGCTGAAGGGGGGTACAGGGAGCTGCAGGGAGCTGCTTTGTCTTTAAAAAAATGTTTATCCTTTTCTCGTCCAGGTAAATATAATATTCTACCTTTTTAATATTTCCTAGAACATTTCATTTTTTTAACTTCCTACAAGAATACTCTGTAGAAAGCTGGCCCTTCTTTGGAAAACAATCTGCAGCAGAATACAATTCCCATGACAGAAAGAAGATCCTGATGTTTTTTTTATTACTTCTGTCTCATTTTTTTGTTGAAAACAGAGAGAGGAAGGGAGAAATTCTGGTCTTTTAGCTCTCCAGATCTGTTCCGAGCTCCTCTTCCTGTCATTCTAACTTTTCCAGCAGCACCTAAACAGAAGAGGAACTAGAGAAGCTGAGTAAGGCACAACTTGGGACCTTCTCCACAGCCCCAGGTTCTGTTGCCCTTCTTCCCTTATTAGTTGAGAAATGAAATACCCCAGAAGTTGGATCTATAGGTAGATACATCCAATTGGAAGCCCGTCTACTGAATGGAAAATATTAAGGGTCAAAGAAAGAGGTCAGTGAAAGAGAAAAAGAGATTCAAGCTGTTCTTAAGCAAGAAAACCATTCCCAATTAGATGAGTGCATTAGTCAAACATCCGTGGTTACAGCTGCAGGTGGGGTAGCAAATTAAACTTGGGTATCAAAATTTCCATAGCCACAAGAGCATGGCAAATGCCTCTGCATTAGCATCTTGTGGGCCCAGAACTGAGTCCATGAGGGGCGCCATTTTATCTCTTTGTGCACCATAATGATTTTCTCAGTGCCAGTTATAGCCTGGTAGTAAACCAATCCAATATGGTCATTTGCACCACTTGACCTGTCTTTTAAATACTGCTTTGTCGAACCTATGAGGCAAAATGAATTCCTGCCTTGAACTAAAAAAGGAAGGGAATGAAAAACAAACAAGCTGGATAAGGCCCCAAATCTACCAGAGTCTGGTTCACACCATGAAAGAAAAAGAAAAAAAATCTAATTAACTGTATCTGCATTCTAGCTTCATGTGTCTCCTTCTCTTTCTCTGTTTCCTTCTCCTCCTCCTTCTCCTCCTCCTCCTCCTCCTATCTCTCTCACACAGTGGCCGAGATTGAGTTTGGTATATCCTAAGCAATGCAGACAGGAAGCAGATATTTGCTCCCTTGCAGAGCATAATTTTAAATGCTGGCTTGAATTAAACAGGAGGGTTAACAGTATCACAATAACAGATTAAGGGGGGAAAAGATTTTGTTGCTGTTCCTGTTGTTGCCAGACTCACGACATTACAAGTGTTTGGTCTGACTCTTTCTGTCACTATCAATTTCCACAATCATTAATAGCCCCATTACAGATGTAGAAGGATAGCTACAGCATCCATACCATTATTCCATTCAGAGATGCAATTGATTTTCCTTGTTCTTTAGAAAATAATGTGTAGAGAGAGAGAGAATAAAAAAACAATAAAATCTCCTAGACATTCTGCTACTGCTTAACACACTAAAATGAATATTTTGTTTAGATTACACCATCCACCATGCATTTTCCCACGGCATTTGGAATATTTTTCCCCTTATCCTCATTGCTGCCAGGAGAGAAACCTGATATTTAATGTCTTTTTTCACACTTTCACCTAATTACCTTTTTTTCTACTGTGTCCAAGCAATGTTCTTCATATCTTGCACAGAGTACATGGTTAGGGCACTGGGTTGATAATCAGCAACCCTGTGTTTGAAACCCAAGTGTGCTGTGTGATAGGGCAAGTTCCCATCATTTGCTCCAGCTCCTGCCAACCCAGAAGTTCAAAAGTGGGCAACTGCAAGTAAATACTGTATTTTTCCGAGTATAAGACACACTGTTTCCCCTCTAAAGGAGCGTGGAAATGTTGATGCGTTTTATACACTACATATAGCAATTTTTGGCCTCCTGAAACACCACCCCACATCCCATTTTTGTGAAAAACGGGCAAAAAATGAGCTGTTTTTCACAAAAACGCACTCTATAAGCTTCATCGGGGCAGGATTAAGGCAAAAATACCCCCATTTATGCAAAGAATGGGTGAAAACCAGACCTTTTTTCGCAAAAACTGAGGCGTTTTTGCCTTCCTCCAGTCCCCAGCAGCATTCTGCAGGCTTCAGCCGGGCTGGGGGGAGGCAAAAATACCCCTGTTTTTGGGAAAAAAAGGCATTTTTCACAAAAACAGGGGCGTTTTTGCCTTGGCCCAGCCCTGATGAAGCCTGCAGGGTGCTCCTAAGGGCCGGAGAGCACAAAAACCTTTTTTCTTACATCTTCAAAATCTTGGTGCGTCTTACACTTCAGTGAATCTTATAGTCTGAAAAATACGGTAGATGGGTACCACTTCAGTGGGCAATTTAACAAGGATACAGAAGGAGCACCCAACCTGGTTCCCCCTTTCAGCCCAGAAGTGCCTCAGTGCTTCTGACATGAAAACAAGCAAGCACGGAACCCCTTAGTGAGGTGGACTAAGGTCATCTATAGAAGTGGTATTTTCCCTCTCCAACATTAACCTCAAGTTTCGCTAAATTTGTCAAGCTGTGTTACCTCTTATTATGGAGAGAAGTCAGGTAACTGCAGTGGTTGAGAATGGAGGCCAAAGAGGCAAGATGAGGTAAAAAATGTACAGTTTCTGCCAATTCAGGGCTTGTTGAAGACCAATGGGAAAGCTAACTGTTAAATATCTCAATTATTGGCTTACTAGCCTTTGATCACTATCTCTTCCCTGGCTATTTAGCTTAAAATGTAAAGATATTTTATTGCATTTAGCATTTTGTTTTTGTTGTACCATTTTGTACTAAGGTTTTATTGTTTTGCCTCAATGCATTACCCAGAGCTATCTCACATGTTTAAGGTTCTAGTTGTCTTTTTTCTGAAGGACCCAAGTTGATTTGCCTGTTGAAATGCTTAAACTGAGATCAATCCACACATAAACCTAAAGTTACACAATGCCATCAATTTACCTACGGCTTCTTTCAAAAGCAGACTAAGTGTCAGGAGTGCCTCCATCAATAACCAAGAAAGAAAACTCTCAATTCAATTGTTCGTGGAAATTAAAATACTTTCACTGGTTATGAAAAGATAGCAGCGAAAGAAAGCAAGATCTGAGCCAGAAAGGCGCGAACAAATACATATCAAATGATTACCCAGCCCCCTCACTCCAACAACCCCACCCCAATGTCCAATCTGCAACCCCTAAGGTGTCATGTGGGTTGCATCTCCAAAAGGCATCATCAGGTTGGTATGCAAGATGGTTGGCCTTGACCAGGCCCAAACACTGGCCACCAGCATGTGCAGAAGATGGTGAGAAGAAAACTCCCTTTAACATAGAGCCAAGGTGGTGCAGTGGTTAAATGCAGCATTGCAGGCTACTGCTAGATCAGCAGGTCAGCGGTTCAAATCTCACCGGCTCAGGGTTGACTCAGCCTTCCATCCTTCCGAGGTGGATAAAATGAGGACCCAGATTGTTGGGGGCAATATGCTGACTCTCTGTAAACCGCTTAGAGAGGCCTGAAAGGCCTATGAAGCGGTATATAAGTCTACTGCTATATTGCTATATCTCCTCCAGTACCATATAATTCCCATTCCATATACCATGCCCCCACCCACCCCATTTCTATGGCAGCCGATAGCAAGCAAGCGAAGCAGAGAATGACACTAAGACATAAAACTTCCAGAAATTCTCACAACTGCAGGGAAGAAGGATGATATCCTGTTTCTTACACCTCCACAATAAAACTCTTCTGATTGTGTAGGAAAATGTGATGACAACTTGCCATGAAGCAGAAACAGCTGGGTTCAGAATAAAGAATCTGTGGGGTATGAGATGTCTTGGCCTTATGGAAGGGCCTTGCTGGAATATCACCAGATGCTCTTCAAAATGTCCCCTGCAGCCGAACATCTGGCTTCAGCATAGAGTCCTCTTCCAATAAATAAGCAAATGTTCCCAAATCAGAAGCATATGTTCAAAACAGACCTCAGGCTGCTTCAATTAAGTCATCCTCATGTAGCAGATACTCTATGTAGCTAGAGGAATTTCTTGCTTTGCGACTCAGAACTCAGCAAATTGTCCTTCGGTCTTACAAATTCATGCCTGCTTGCTCATTTTAATAGACGTACAGAAAATGCTAAGTTAGATTCGAGAAATACTTTAGCAGAATTTGATTCAAATGTCTCTTTGTAATAAGAGTTGATTGGAAGTCCCCACTCTTCCATGCAAAGAGGCATGTCACAATGGGTCTCTAAAACTGGGTGAACAAGATACAATCTCAACACTTTGTGGTATTGAACATGAAACCAATTCAATTATATAAAAAAGAGGGGATTAAAAAAGCAAAAGTCCTTCAACTGCTGTTTTAGAAAGCTTGAGGGACACTGAGGAATATCAAGGGCTGGATGTAATTGAAAAACTTAGAAATGTAGCATATTTCTCCAGCAATCATTTAATGTGAATTATACATAGCTGCAAAATATTTGGCATGGATAGATTTTAAACAGTGAAGATTGTGGAGAAGCTGGTCATGACAAGCTTTAAAGTCTTCTAAATGAAACAGATTTCCTGGGTTTCTTTCAGATATGTGCATAATATGAAGTCAGCACAGATCACACTTGTTGGTGACCTGTGATGAGACCACGATGGAGGAGTACAGCCATTCTGGTCCTCTTTGAGCTCTTAGTAAACTATGATAGCATCAATCATAGTATCCTTATAAAATGGCTCTAGGGGTTAATAGCGGGACAAACACTCTTATGGTTGTGGAATAATAGTTTTACATGTCAACCATAGGCTCTCCAACTAATGCCTTCAGGTTCTGTCTCAGTGTCTGTGGGCTCTAGGGTTCTTGATGGGGGGGGACTGGCAAAAAATCAGCCCTTCTATGGCTTTGGTGGATTGTACAATGCAGAGATTTTCCTTCTTTGGTTCTTGATGGGATTACATTGCCTTGACAGACCACATGTGGAATTTGGGGGTCTTCTAGACTCATGGTCCCTCTTGAAGAGCAAATAACAGCCATAATTTACTTGTAGATGCCTTTCTGCAGGCCCATCTTGTGCACTAATTGCATCTACTTTTTGTAGCACCACTTGATTGACCAGGATTGGAGATGGACAATGGAACATCATCATTTTGATGACATCTCACCTCATGCCTGTAGATGACCTTTCATAGAGGGTTCAGATAGGAGTTAGTAGGAGTGGGGGGGGCACAGAGACTTGAAGCTTCTCCTCAAAGTAGTGGCCTTCCCTTCTTTACCAACACCTTCAAGAAATGATTCTGGAAGAAGGAGGAGAAACATCACAAAACCTTGCTCTCGGTCCTTAATATGTACCACACTCAAATATCCTTTTGAGTTGGTTCAGATGAATACTGTGAATGATCAGAAATGAAAGGTCAGAAAGTGCCAGGTTTGATGTATAATTGCCATCTCAAACTTTACATAGGTCATCGATATATGACAGGCCCCAACTCTTGTTTGCCTTTAGAAAAGTTATGAAGATATGGCTTTTTCCTCAGGCACTTAGGCCCAGTTGCCTCCCTAAGTAAAATCCTCTTCTGATTTTTAATTATCCAATTTGGTTTCCCATTTTATACGTTGTTGTTTGATGATGTATGGGATGGGGGGTTTGGCAATATTTTACTTTATGGTACTCTACCCGGAGTCATATTGCTTGAGCTGGATGGCCTCATCGATGCATGAAATAAATAAATAAAATCATGGGCTCCATTGGTGTTGTCATAGCACCCCCTTCAGGTCTGGATCCTGACTGAAAAGAGCCAAGACTTTTTGTGCGATGGTTCCACAAGGGAACATATACTGTAAATTCCTATGCTGGCTAAGCTGTATCATGACTCCCAATATATGTCCACCTTTAATTTAAAATGCTTATTATTATGTATAAATCCCATTCCACTTAGGGTCCTAAATGCTTAAAGGAATAGTGGTCCTTATATGTTGAAGTCCAGCAACCCCCTGATCTGCAGCCAAAGCCTATTGTGTATGCTGTCTAGGAGGGACTCTTCCTACCAGTTACCACAGGGAGGGCATTCTCCAGCACTTGGAAATTCCCTCCCACTAATGACTTCTTTTTTCTCTTGCTACAGCAAGTTTTTAAAAGAGACTGCTGACAGATTGTTTTATTTAGCCCTCTTCTGATATTAGTTTTATGGTCTGTTGAATGGATTTTATTCTGACATCTGTATTTATGCGTGGGTTTCCCCCACCCCCATCACCACCCTTTGGTTTATGAATTATAGTAATAATTTTATGATATTGGATATTTTTTAAAAAACCATACCTTTTTTAAGCAACTTTCTGCTGCTCGATGCTCAGGCTCTTTTTACTGAAAGACAGAGAAGGCAGCCAGCAGAAAGAGAATGAACACAATTTGAATGAGTTCAGTGACATTTGCTGTTACACACCCACACTGGAACATTTCCAGCTACTGATTCAGTGCTCTAAATATCTGCCCAACCTTGTTACTGTCTCTTTCACCCCCAGAAAATATCTGTGATGCTTCTTAAATTACTGTCTTCAATTGTTTGCTTGCCCTGACAATTCAGCTCTATAAGCCAACCACCGGCAAAACTCAGGTTTAATCAAGGGCTGCTTGAATAATGTATATGATGTTATTTTTGCAACTGCTGCACGTTTGGGACTAAATTCAGCACTCGGGAGCTACTGCTCAACAGTCAGATCTCTCCAACTGAAGCTGAAAAGTAGCAATCCACACACGCAAACAGAAACACACAGCCAGAAACTACTGCAAGGTAATCACATTGGAGCTTGTACTACAACATATGCTAGCATGTGTTACTTGTAAGAGGAAAATGACAGCTAAATCCTATCTCTACATTAGGTTTTTGCCTAACCCAACTACTGACAGTTTCCTCCCTACAACTTAATATTTAAATGCTTTGGCTAGAGTGGATGGTCTCATGACAAGGGTTGAGTTGCATATCTCAGCGCTGGCCCATCAAGTGATTTTGCTCTACTCTCCTGGGCCTATTAATATCTCAATGGAGAGGAGGAGGCTCGGGTTAAGCTTTACTAAGACTGAGTGGCTTTGGGTTCAGAGATTGGCTGTCCAATCCAAGATTTTCCATCTTTAAATCTAGATGGGATTAAATTGCCCCAGACAGAACTAGAGTGTAAATTTGATTTATTTCTTGATTCATCATCACCATCATCATTTTAGCCATTGTCTACCCACTGCAGAATGAAGGCCTCTTTTGCATGTTTCCAACCTAAATGGTCCTGAATGTCTATGGAGATTCTCAGTTATCCAGGACATGGTACTTTTTCAAGAGGCAACTGGACTTTCTGGTTTTTCTTTGAAGACTTTTACTTCTCATTCAAGAAGCTTCTTCAGCTGAAGAACAAGCAAAACATATTCAAAGAAAGATATTTTCCTTCAAAGAAATCCAGTCAAGTTGCTTCTTGAAAAAGCACCTTTGGGTATACGATCCTGAGCTTTCTTTTGCCAATTGGGCCTGCAACACTTGTTGTCATTGATCCATCTTGTTTTCGGTCTCTTTCATGGACACTTTTTATCATGTGGGATCCAGTCCACCTGCCATCAGTTCTACTCGCTATGTGACCAGTCCATTTCCATTTTGTATTTCTTAATATTTTTGATTATGTACCAGCAAGTCATTTTCAACAACTAGCAATCACATAGATTTTCTTCATGATAATCTATCCGTAATCTGTTTTTTCATATATATATATATATATATATATATATATATATATATATATATATATATATATATATATATATATATATATATATATATATATATATATATATATATATATATCCCTCTCTCCCCCCCCTCTCTCTCTCTCACACACACACACACACACACACACACGTCTGCATCACTGCTACATCCATCTATCTTGCTGCTGGTCATCCTCTTCTCTTTCCTTCCACCTTTCCAAGCACTGCACCTTTTCCAGAGATCTTTCCATAATGTGTCAAAAGTAGGATAATTTGAGCCTCAAGAGAACTCTGGGTTCATTTCTTCGTTGATCCATTGTTTTGTTTTCTTATATGTCCACAGTATTCCCAGGAGTCTTCTCCAATACCAAGTTCAAAGGCATCAATATTCTCCCTATCCTGCTTCTTTAAAGTCCAACTGTGCTCCTGCAGAAAGTCACAGTGAATACTTGCATTTTTGTAATCACATCATGGTACTTAAAGGTATCGTGGTAATTAAATGTATTTTCCAAGGTCTTCGTGACTGCGGTACCAAGTGCTAGTATGTGGCCTACATCCCATTGTAGCATTGTAACTATTAATTTTAGTTTTCTATTAACTATTAATTTTAGGTTCTCAGATTACAACTGTTAACATAATACCAGGTTCTGTGTGACCAGCACTCAAATGTTATGAAGCAGTATGGAATAGGTGGAGGCCAAGTACTGTTTCAAATGGATTCTAGTGTTTAATAATGACTTATGAGCAGTCTGGTCAAATCTTGCTCCCACTGGAACATCCTGACAAATTGGGAAGGAGAGGTTTTCTACACTTCTCATGTCTCATAACCCACAAACAAAAATGGTTTCATTTAAACAACCGCTAGCTAGGCTTTTAAACTGACTTCTTCACTAAAGTAGGTTTTAACTTGTGGATGTACTTTATTCCTTATCTTCTGGGTACATTTTACATTGATTTGCTTTTTAAAATATATTTTATTGCTGCTAGGTGCCTTGAGCACTTCAGGTAGTTCAAAGGGAAAAATATGAAGTTAATAAATAAATGATAAATATGTACAAAAGAGGTTTGCTATGGTTTGGGGACAGTCTCCGTTAATGCATCGTGTTCATATTCTTCTTCTGAACTCTGATAACTGCCTCTGGCTTTTCCCCGTAGATGGTTAATCTCACTTTATGACTCATTGATGTTTATTCTTATATCCTCCTAAGCTAAACTGTCTAAGTATTTCACGTCATCCCCCCCCCACCTGGAAAAAAAAGTTTCAGACAAGTCCTACCTGTAAAGAAATGAACAAGATTCAGATTCTGCCTGGAAACATTTTTTTCTGCTCTTGAAGACTTTTTCCAAAACTTGTGTAGATACTAGGTAAAGTATCTTTCTGTAAAGGAAATACATATTGCACTTACTTAGGTAAAGGTAAAGGTTTCCCTCACACATATATGTTAGTCATTCTAGGGGTGGTGCTCATCTCTGTTTCAAAGCCAAAGAACCAGCGCTGTCCGAAGAGAACTCTGTGGTTATGTGGCCGGCATGACTAAACACTGAAGGCACACGGAGCGCTGTTACCTTCCCACCAAGGTGATCCCTATTTTTCTACTTGCAATTTTTACATGCTTTCGAACTGCTAGGTTGGCAGAAGCTGGGAGAAGTAATGGGAGCTCACTCCATTATGCGGTGCTAGGGATTTGAACCACTGAACTGTCGACCTTTCTGACCAACAAGCTCAGAGTCTTAGCCACTGAGCCACTGCGTCCCCTTGCAGTTACTTATTCGACCTTATTTGCTATTTGTTACATTTATACACACAGAAAGTAATCAGGACTGAGTATGCAACTCTGTGAAGTAGGTTGGTTTCAGAGAACATGCCCAACCAATGACATAAACCAGGATGCCTCTCGCCTCCATGCCTTAGTCTACAGTATGAATAATGCTAAAGCAGGGGTGTCAAACTTGCAGCATCATGTGCTGTAATGTGACATATCACAACTTTCTACCCCTTCACTAAACCAGGCATGGCCATGGTCAGCATCCAGCCCAAAGCCCACAAGTTTCACACCCCCATGCTAAAGGATCTCGCAAAATTGCAGTATGTTGTATAGTTGAACCATGGCATCAAAAAACAGGGACCAAGACCTGATCAACTTGGTAATGCTGTCAAATAACCTAATCCAAGCATACTGTTCTCAGCTGCTGCAGGAGCACTTTCACCTTCTTCATCAAATTCAAATTTATTTATTTATTATAGCCTTGAGGCCAGATATAAACAAGATATTGAATAAAAGTATTATGTCCTTCTATATATACATATACGGGTATAAGTGAAAAGCAACATGTATAACAGAGTCTTGAAATAATTGAGAACACAGATATTAAAATAATTCCAAATCAAATATTATTATCAGAAGCTCCAATTGTTAAGCAATGATATGGTGTATTGGACAAATGGAGACACAGAACGAGTGACTTGAGAGGTTATTTTTGAGTCCTTTCTGAGAAGAGTAGCATTAAATAGAAATTGCACTCCCTACCTGAAAATATGTTCAAGACAGGATATATATATAAGGGTCTGTCTGGTGTCCTTATATAGGAAGCAGTAGAATAACGAATGGGCCTCCTTTATCTTTTACCATGTAATGCATTGAAAGCTCTTCTAAAAAAATATTCAGAAATATTCACTATTGCTCAGAAAGCCATTCTAAGAATACAAATGCCCCATGTGTATTATGTGTAAATATTTGTCTCTGGTGCGCTTTCATTTTTTTTAATGCAGATTTACTAAATTTCAAGAAAATTTAAAATGCAAAACTAACTACAAAAAATGTGTAAAAATTCATGCTGGTAATGCAAAGATGAAGGACATTGCAATCTATCAGATGACATCAATCCTTGGACACAGTGGTGAAATTCAAAATTTTTTACTACCAGTTCTGTGGGCGTGGCTTGGTGGGCATGGCAGGGGAAGGATACTGTAAAATCTCCATTCCCACCCCACTCCAGGGGAAGGTTACTGCAAAATCCCCATTCCCTCCCGATCAGCTGGGACTCGAGAGACAGAGACTAGATGGGGTGGGGCAAGTCAGAGGTGGTATTTACCAGTTCTCCAAACTACTCAAAATTTCCACTACCAGTTCTCCAGAACTGGTCAGAACCTGCTGAATACCTCCTCTGCTAACAGGGCTCGATAGTCTGATCCACCATCAGAAATGTTCTAATGAACAGAAATGGGCACATTATAAAGAACCACAGAGATATGACAGGTTTCCCCAGGCTACATCAGCCTTTCTAACATTGGAGTTCTGCCAGTGATTTCTGCACTCCTAATTCTCAGAAACGCAACAAATTGAGGGGTAAACATTGCCGTCATGTTTATTTTTCTCCCACCATCCCTCCATAACCTGGTGACGAAAGCATACATTCTTTCCCCTTACAAATTGTCTTCCCTACCAAAACCAGCTTGGTTTCTGTACTTGCTATTGTTCTTGTTCATCAAGAGTGATGTGCCGCTATTCCTTAATGAGGCTATTCAGCCAACACAGTGGCTTTTTCTGTAGTGATCGGTTGCATGCCAGTGCTCCTTCCCTAGTTACAAATTTCTGTTGTGTGCTATGTGGCGCAGGCTTGGGGGAATAGGAGAACAAAACAGTTTGACGCTAATGTGTTATAATATTCATGGCCGCATACCGTACAAGAGACATTCTGCTTATCACCTGGCTATATACCTCCCAGCATTTATTTCTTCAATACGATTGTGTCTTGCATGATTTTAATCTTTGCAGGTGTAGACAAGGTCCTGGCATTTGAATATCTTCCCCAAAGCAAGGGGCAGAGTTTAATAGCAGAGCAAACCTTTTGCCTCAATGCAAAGCAAGGACCTCTGGAGACCAAGAAATCATCATACATATGCATCATTGTAACACTCTACTTTTTGGTAGATCCTGGGAACTTTACCCCTTAAGTGAGCAAAGAAAGGGGTCACTGATGTGTAAATGATCTCTACAGTACCAGTAGCCCTTTCCATTCAGAATTCCATTGCCGCTTAGTTACTAAACTGTTACATCAAGCAGTTAGTAAGTTGACAGGAATGTTGATGCCATGTTGATTCAGCAGGCTGTTGAATCTAAACAGAAGAGTTATGCCTGTACTTACAGTGGGGCAATTCTGCACTTTACAAATGCTTCATAGTACACGAAGCACAACAGAATACTTTTTCATTATTGGAACAGGGGCCTCCAAACTTGCCAATTTTAAAATTTATGGATCTCAACTCCCAGAATCCCCCAGTCAGCATGTCTGGCTGAGGAATTCTGGGAATTGAAGACTACAGATCTTAAAGTTGCCAAGTTTGGAGACCCCTGATTTGGACACAAAGATACTATACAACAGTAACAAAGAATATTAACAAAGGATAAACATGTATAATGGTTCCAAAGGATAAACTCAGACAGAGCCATCAACAAAAACCACTCAACAGGCAATTTAACCTCCCATGTCCAGATCCTGGAGCATGAAAGGCAAGCAAGATGGGGGCCCATTAATCTGGATGGTATGATGTTCTAGAACAGGGGTCTCCAACCTTGGCAACTTTGACTGAGGAATTCTGGGAGTTGAAGTCCACAAGTCATAAAGTTGCCAAGGTTGGAGACCTCTGTTCTAGAGGGCAGCTACTCCTCAAAAAATAACTTCCATACAGACTGAATATAAAAGAGAGAGAGAGAGAGAATCATTTTTAAAGCAGATGTATTTTTCTTTACGGTTTCCTTATGGATGGAAAGTGTAGATTAAAGGTTTTTTTTTTCCTATCATACAAAGCTGACTGAAATAATGCAGCCCATCTATAACTTTAAATGCTTGGCAATGTAGCAACGGAACGATGTGTCTGTTGTTCATAAATGATTTCTACATTTAGACGTCCCTGAAAACCAACACCATTTGTAAAACCAAGGCAAATGAGTCCCAACAGGGTCACTGTGTACTTCTAGGTCTGGCCAGCCTTATCTGAAAGCAAAACACCAGGTTAAACTGACATCTATCTATTATAGCAAAATGTGCACTGCAAGGGCCAAGTTGTGCTCTTAGATATAATTGCAAGCCATGATGTCAGTGAATCCTGCCAGCTGGAGAAATAGGTGACTTTACCTTTAAAAGAGGCGATTGAAGAAAAAGTTGGACAATGAAATCCAGACCATGTGGCGTTTTGCTGCAGGACAAGTTTATGCGGTGTAAAATCAATCAATGAAATTTAACAGTGGCAGAAACGGCTTTATGCTTCAGAAATTTGCAGCTTGACATCAGCTGAAACTAGAACTCTATTGAAATTTTAATTAAACATTCTATTGAGATCCATATTCAGCCATTATCTGAGTAGTGGGAATCATAGAACCCAGTGGTGGGTTCCTACCAGTTCGGACCGATTCAGCTAAACTAGTAGTAGTTTGGTGTCCTGGGTCACTGGAACCGGCAGTGACCCAGGCCTGCCACACCCCTGAACCTGTTCTCCAAGCAGCGCCATAGGCTCCATCATCTTGTTTTTCAGTTCTGCACATGCGCAGAACCACTTAAATCACAATGTGCATGTGTGCACACTGTGCATCAAGCATGTGGCATGCACATGAGCAAACCAGCAGTTCTGCCTCCCAGAACCCACCCCGATAGAACCGTTTTGGAGGACACCTTAAGGAGAGACAACTCAGAATTCTCTGAATTAAGGTTTGGCCTAGAAACTCTTCAGACTGATGCTGGGTTGTGAAGACAGTTGATCCAAAGCATCATTCTTGATAAAGGAAGTCCTCAAAAATCAAAACTTGCATACATTTACACAGACAACATTGTAGAGGTTCTACACTTACATATCACGACCATGATGGAAAGCTGATTATTATTAACACATCAGGGGTGAAATGCTACTGGTTCGGGCTGGTTCGCCCCAACCAGTAGTAAAAACCAATAGTAAAAAATGTTATCAGTTCAGGTGAACCGGTAGTAAAAAAAAAATGCTACCTGTTTGGGCGAACTGCTAGTTCCAATGATCAGCTGTGCGACAATCAGCTGTGCTGTGTGGTTTATATTAGCTAGAAATCGCATGGCACAGCTGATTGTCACACAGCTGATCGTCAGAACTATTTTTTTTTACTTTTTTTAAGCATTTAAAAATGTTTTACTACTGGTGAACCAATCATAAAAAAATGGTTTAAAAAGTTTAAAACAGTTCCAACGATCAGCTGTGTGACAATCAGCTGTGGCACATGATTTCTATTGAATATAAATCATGTAGCACAGCTGTTCCCCTCCCACTTGCTGTTCTAATTACCTTTTCAGACTCGGAAAAGGCCGATACCATGTCCATGTACGCACTAAGCAAACTGGTAGCAGACTTCAGAGCATTTCACCCCTGACTTACATGTTTTCATTAACAGTCCTAAGGAACTAAATCTAGGAAGTATTTAGTTTGGTGACTGTATTAAGGGGCCAGGATCTATTGGCAAGGCTAGCTGTGCAAAACAACAATGGAGAATGTGAAGGTAGCAGCTGGGTGCAGCTGCAGAAACCTTACAGCGGTGTTTCCCAATCTTGGCAGCTTTTAAGATGGATGGACTTCAACTCCCAGAATTCCCCAGCCAGGCAGCAAAAACATGCTGCTCTTTAGCAGAAAATGGATGCTTTCCTTAGTGTATATGTGTGTTCATTGCACTCTTATAGAGAGGAATTCAAGGAACAAATAAAACAGAACAGAAGAGAAAAGACAGAGGAAAGAAGAAACCTTCTGCAACTTTATTTATAAATCTTTGCATGAGGTTGGTTTCTGAATACTGCAAAATGTAAAGTTCTCTCTCTCTCTCTCTCTCTTTCTCTTAACAAAAAGGCTCTCCATCACAAAGGCCTACTAGACAACTGAGATGCCAGGAAATCATCACCTCGGAATACTTTCTCTTTTCTAGTCATCTTGAAAAAGAAATCAAGACAGGGTGGGAACTAGCTCGCTGCTGGCCAGATCGGTCTAGAGTGGTAGCATAACACAATGTTTAGAGATGTTGCATAAAGCAGCAGACAGGAGGCGAAACCCAAATATTTATCTATTTGGACAGCAAATCTGAAGATGAGGAATGCCAACTTTCTAATCTGAACACTTTGGTTTATTTTAATCACCCAGTTTCCATATGCTAACCACAGAAAGAAAAAATGCTTTCAGATTTTATTTTCCCCTTCCTCCTCGGGATTCCCAGGCTGCTGCTCCTGAGCCGAAGCTTCTCTGCTGGCATCAACAGAGTTGTTATGGTTCCCTGAAGGAAAGGTATCTTTTCATGTAAGTTATGCCTTTCCTCTTTCCCTTTGGCAGTATTTCGACACCTCGGCCACTTTAAGATGTGTGGACTTCAATTCCCACATTTTCCCCAGTCAGCATGATGGCCTGGGGAATTCTGGGCGTTGCAGTCCACACTTCTTAAAGTGGCCAAGTTTGAGAAACTTGGTTCAGATGTAGACCATTAAGGTGGCCCACTGACTGTGTGATATACTCGCTGAGGCAAATTAAATAGATTGGATTTCTTATACAATATGAATTATCTGCAGATACAACCCACCTATCGGTTATTCAAGTCAGGCGTACCTGCAATGTAAAATCTCAGCAGGAGTTGTGTTTCTGTCAGTGAAGTCATTTATTTCTTTGAAGGTGTTTATTTTCTTCGGAAGGTAGGGGGAAAGGAAGAACTCCATTAGACATATTGTTAGACATATTGTATTATGTTCAAATTAAGCAGACAATGCAACATAGCTTGTCAGTAATTTGAGAGGAATGAACATTTGTTCAGTTGGATACCCAATAGCAATTCAGAACGTAAAGATCTCATCCAGATTTATTGCCATTTTTGGGTAAAGAGCTGGTGACTGAGCACAGCCAGCATACACCTAGGGCAACATTTTAATATGTAACTGGGCAATTTAATTTGTTGCTGCAGTTTGTGATATTTTCCCTCCTGGTTGAGTTATTTGAAGTGGGGGGAAAAGACTATAAACATTGAGGCCTTTGCACAAAGAAATACATGGGCATTTTGAAAGCAATTATTTAAGCATGCAATTTATATGAAAACAATTTACCCCTGGACATTATCTGGGAACCCAAAATGCACCCGCAATTGTCCACGCCTTCCAGTTTGTGGCCATAATTTATTTTAATTGTGCAATTAGGAAAGAAGTGTCTTACTCATTTCCATCTCTCAAAGAGAAGCAAGACAAATTTGGCAGCCAAAATGTCATGCTTGTAAAAAGAAGTACAAGGTGGCTTTCTGCAATGGGAAAAATGCTACAGACATGCTTACCTTTGTGGGGGTGAGTGAATGGATGTGTCTGTTCACGCACACATAGAGGCAGATAAATAGAGGTGTAGATATCTACAAGATTGATCAGTTAGATATCTAGCTAAATGCTAGGCCTAGCTCATTGTTCAGAGCCTCCATTTATTGTGAAGCTTAGCGTTTGTATGTACAAGAAAGATTGTCTAAGGCAATTCCATAGCCTTAAATTGCTTGCTTTCCATAGTCATACCAGCTTAAGAAATCACTCTCCAGGTTTTTCTATCTTTGGCAATGAAAATCATCCCATGTTCTTTCTAGATAGCAGCTATGGCTCCAATTTATGTTTCCATCTGCTAATTTCATTTAGGAGTCATTCAATCAGATGTTGGGATGGGGCCTCAGAAGTCATCTAGTCCAGGGGTGGGCTTCAAAAATTTCAGCAACGGGTTCTCTGCTCGGTTGCTGGGTGGGCGTGGCCATGGTGGGCATGGCCTTGTTGGCCTCCTGCCCCACAGTGGGGAAGGGGATATTTTCACCTTCCCCAGGCTTTAGAGGCTTTCCTTGAGCCTCTGGGAGCCTCCGTCGGGCTCCAGAGGCCTTCTGGGTGACCCATTTGCCACCCTCCCCGATCCTCTGTGCAGGCCCTGCACTTACTTTGCATCCAAAACAGGCTGCATGGAGACTCCTGGGAGGGGCGGGGTGGGATGGGAGGAATGGGGGTGGGGGTGGCCAGCCAGAGATGGGATTTGTAGGTTCTCCAACTTGGCCATAACGTTAGCTACTGGTTCTCCTAAACCCGGGCAAACCCATAGCAGCCTACCCCTGATCTAGTCCAACTTCTTATTCCATGCTGGAGCCCTTGCTGGTCCTTCACTGTTTCCAGGATGGCCCCATGGGCCAGATATAAGCACCCAGTGGGCCAAATCTGGCCCCTAGGCCTTGAGTTTGACATCCCTGCCCTACACCATTTCTGACAGGTGACAGTCCAGTCTCTTCTTGAAAGCTTCCGGTGATGAAGCTCCCAAAATTTCTGAAGGCAAGCTGTTCCATTGATTGGTTGTTCTTCCTGTCAGAAAAATTCTCCTCATTTCTAGGTTGACTCTCTCCTTGATAAGTTTCCATCCATTATTCCTTGTCTGGCCTTCAGGTGCTTTGGAAAATAGGTTGACCCCTTCTCTGTGACAGCTCCTCAAGTATTGGATCCCTGCTATCATGTCTCCCCTGGTCCTTCTCTTCACTACACTAGCCATGCCCAGTTCTTGCAACCGTTTTTCATGTGTTTTAGCCTCCAGTCCCCTAATCATTTTGGTTCCTCTGCAGGTAAGATGTGGGGGCATACATTCATGTCTTCCATGAACTGGGACATCCCTATGTTGGTTCAGAGGAGCTGTAAAAGAAAGATATCGATCAGCTTTAAGCATAAACTTCTTCCAGTGCTATTTAGTTTCTTTGTTTTTGACAAACAAAATAATCTCTGTAGAGAAAGAAACTCTCTCTTCTGTCATTAGAATTTCAAAAGATGGAAAATTTAAATTTAAATTCCTTTTGCTGGCATGTTTATGCTATTCACAAGCCATTACAGAATTTTTTTTGGACATTCCATCAGAGAGGAGAAAACACATTCAAATGATGGTTATTACAATAAAAATATAACCACTCTCTGCAAATAAAGCACACTACAATGGCACTGAGACCACATTAACAATTCAGAACAGAGAAATACCAGGAAGGCATTGCAACAGAAAACAGCTTTTCATTTTTATGGATATTCTGGAGAAAACTAATTCAAAAAGAAAACCCCCCAACATTTCTCTGTCTCTGCAATGAAGAAATATTTGTCAAATCTCAGATGCTTGGCCTAAGGATAAACTTTAACATTCACAGCACCGGTTGCTTGAAGCAAAACCTTGGTGGCAACTCCATGTCAAAAGGAATCTTCTTCCATCCTTAGAAAACCGCCTTATGAATTATGACATAAGAATTTACTATCTCTTGGCAAGCCTCAGTTTCAGGAACCATTCCTAATATTCACAATATTGTTAGTGGCTCCCAACAATTAACCGATGTAGAAGCTATCAGTACTTTTCTTTTCCTAAATTGTCATAGTGGCTTTCCAACATAAAGTATCTTTCTACAGCTGGCGAGGGTGATGAAACAAATAAATCCAGATACTAAATTGGTGCTGAGAGAAAAGGGCAGAGGTGGGCTGCTGCCAGTTTGGACCGGTTTGGGCGAGCTGGTAGTTCCGACCAGCAGCTGGTTCTGCCCACCCGCCCCAGCGCTATCCCATCCTATATAATTCCCATATGTTTGATGCTGCACACTCACATTTTTGGTTCTGGGAGAACCATTTGTTACATTATGTGACACCCACCTCTGGAAAAGAGAGATGCAGCCATGTGTCATCATTGTGGTAGCATTTTAAAAGAAGATGCTCATCAGTAGTCAAAATGCAACACAGTCATTTTAATCATGTGACCCATTATTTTTTTTAATTTGGATCTCTATCTATACATCAAAGGGCAGTGTTTCTCAATCTTGACCATTTTAGGCTGTCTGGACTTCAACTCCCAGAATTCTCCAGCTTAAAGTAGCCCAGGAGCTCTACTGTCATAGAGTGGGGAAAAAAAGAGAAACAGCACAAACGGAAAGAAAAGGTGACAAAGCCAGTCAGTTTGCTTTAAAGCTTTATTCTGGGATTTTTTTGGGGGGGGGGGGTCGGCTAAAATACTTGTATGCTTATGACAACTCAAGGTACCTTTCCATTTCTGCATCCTATCAGATCTGCCTCAGCTTAGACATATAGGAAAGATCACGTAGTTATTTAGCCTCTGGAAACTCTGACCATAGAGTCTTTCAACTCAGCAGTTCCCTTATAGCAAGGATGAAATTCAGCAGGTTCTGGAAAACCGGTAGTGGAGATTTTGAGTAGTTCAGAGAACCAGCAAATACCACCTCTGACTGGCCCCAGATTGGGGTGGGAATGGAGATTTTGCAGTATCCTTCCCCTGACATGCCCACCAAGCCACACCCACAGAATCGGTAGTAAAAAAGAAATTTAATTTCCCCATATCCTTCTAGGAACTCCACTCCCCAGGACCTCAGTCACTTCCTCACTCCCAGTCATTCACAGAGGAAGGACAACCTACCCCTCCCCTGTTTGAACAAGGCAAACATGAAATGGTAATTTAAAAGGGCTGTAGTCAAGAATTAATCCTTAGTTACACATTGCAAAAAAAGAGAAAAGTTAAAAAAGAAATGCGTGCAGAAAGAAAAGCATTCAACCTTTGTTTATTTTATTTTCTGGAAGAAGAATTCCAGAAAGTAAAAACACACAGAGAAAAATTGAGACATGAATCTAATTATCTTTTGCTTCAGTTCAATCATTACTGGCAGGAGGCTTTCCCTGAGGGAAGTTTGATAGGCAAAAATTCCCCATCCCTGATTTTAAAAAATAACTTCTACCTTGTCTTTTGGACCCAGCATATTTGATTTGGCCCAATTCATTTGGGAGGACCATCACTCCAGCATCTTACAAATAAATATAAGCCTTTATTTACAATAGCTCTCCCAAGCTGTTCTTTCAGATGACGACTTTAAGCATTAGAAGAACTCATATCTGAAAATAAAATCCTTTAGCAGATGATGCAATTATGGGTCCCCAACCCCCCCCCAATGGCCCATTACCGAGCTGTGGCCTGTTTAGAACTGGACTTCAGAAGCATAGGGTGAGCATGTACATATGCACAGTTCCATTTGCCCAGTCAGTGGGTGAGCAAGTGCGTGTGCAATTCCATTTGTGTGAGTGGTGGGTACACGTGCATGCTGCATGCACAAATGGAGCTACCATATTTGTCGGACTATAAGATGCACCTTTTCGTCTCCCAAAAGGAGGTAAAAATGTCTGTGCTTCTTATAGACCAAATATTGCTGAAGCCCTGCCCACCCGACAGCTATTTTTTGGGCTCTGCACACCCATTCCCAGGCCTTTTTTTTAGCCCATTTTCAGAGCTTTTTTTCAGCCCATTTTTGAGGCTTTTTTTGGTGTGTTTTTTTAATGGCTTGAAAAAAAGCCTAAAAAATGGTCTTTAAAAACTCAAAATGGGCTGAAAAAAGCCTCAAAAACAGGCCAAAACACCTTGAAAATGGGTAGAAAAAAGGCTGAAAAGGGGCCAAAAGAAGATCCCCAAAAAGAGCTGAAAATGTGGCACCCGGAGGCCAACCCCTTTTTTTTTGTTTTCCTCTTCTAAATTCAGGTGGTCTTATATTCAGGTGCAACTTATAATCCGAGAAATAATGTATGTGTGAATGTTCACTCACTGCTCACATGGAACACCGGTCCACAAAGGGTTGGAAAGATTGGAAACCACTAAGTTAGACCATAGATGCTTTGATTTTACTACCCCTGTTGTTTTTCCGCAGTAAGAGGCGTGTCTTTCTGAGTAATTTTTCAGTTGAGAAGTGATTGAAACTGAAGTAGGGATGATGACACACCAGTGAAGCTCATTTTTAAAGGCCATTGGGTTCTACTGAATTATTCTGACCTGCTATTTGAGGTCTAAACTCTAGAAAAAAGTCCCGGAAAGTATTATATATGTTTCTCCATAGTGAGCATTTTGTACAGTCCTTCAGGTTTCATTCTCTGCATAAAGAGTGGCTGATTTCTACCTAGCAGCTGACCAGTTGCAGCAAATTAGTTTCATCCCTTTTTAATCTCTACCCTAGAGTTCAAAAAACTCCAGCACTGTGTAGTGGTTTTGTGAATTTAATTGAATGGCATTGGAAAAGGTAATGCAGAATGAAAATTCTAATGTCATATAAAAGGTATCTTTCACAGTTTTACTATGGTTAAATGAATTTTTCAAGTAGTTGGGGGCCTTTTGAAATTAATGGCCTATTAGAAGAGGAATCACATACTGAGAATAAATGCTCAGCTTGAGGCCATTACATTTTGAATCAGAATACATTTCAAAGATTACAAGAAAAAGTGTATCACGCTGAGTGCCTAACATAGAAGGTCTTTCTTGTTAATTACTTAACCCCCAAAGTAGTGCCTAAAAAGCAGGATTCTGTGTTCTCCGATTATGAGTAGAAGAGAGCCCATAATTTGCATTAGGTGCGATATTCCAGCCTTTGTTTTGAAAGAAAAGAAATCTTTCCAGCCCATATGACTGCCAAAAAAAAGGCTTGAAATTATGAACAGAATCTAGTTCAGTCGATTTTTAAGGCTCTGTAACTTACATGTGTCAGCATTTTTAAAAAGAATAAAAATATGAGATGAAAGCTTCTGAATCTGAATTAGGATCCTCTGCCACTATATCTGTGAAAATATTATTTTTTTTGCACATAGGTAACTTTCCCTCCTATCCCTTTTTAGACCCAATCCAAATTGGGGAAGATCAACTACAGGTAGTCCTTGTATACTGTCTGCTTGTTTGGCAACCATTTGAAGTTACAGTTGCATTGGCAAAGGAGGTTTACTTCAATTCTTACCTTGGAAATTGTCAGATTAGCAGTAAAAAGAAATGAAAGTAAAACTGCAAAATGAAAGAGTTCTGAATTTGCAAATAATCCAGAGAAATGGTGTCATAAAAATTGAGAAAATAGAAAAATAAATAAATGTACAAGATGGAAACACCATATTAATCAACAATTCAAAGATACAAAAAAAATCCATCATTATTCTAAATTATGTAAAGTTTTTCTGGTAAAGTTTGACAAATATTTAAAGAAACAAAAACTAACTAGATTTCTGATTGACGTCGCGCTGAGAACAGCTTGGAAAATAGTGGACTTCACCGAGCCCCATGAAATCCAGCCCGCAATTATTGTTGGAAGACCCTATGGGGTCTAAAAAGGGATAGGAGGCTTTAATATTGAGAAAAAAATAAAATACTTGGATATTTAGCCAAGGTGGCGCAGTGGTTAAATGCAGCACTGCAGGCTACTGCTAGATCAGCAGGTCAGCGGTTCAAATCTCACCGGCTCAGGGTTGACTCAGCCTTCCATCCTTCCGAGGTGGGTAAAATGAGGACCCAGATTGTTGGGGGCAATATGCTGACTCTCTGTAAACCGCTTAGAGAGGCCTGAAAGGCCTATGAAGCGGTATATAAGTCTACTGCTATTGCTATTGCTATTGCTATATTAGTATGATTAATATGAACTGTATGTTACTTCAAAACAATTATGTAATGACATGGAATGAAATATTAAGGACATATTAAGATTGGAGAAATTACAACTTTCACTATTGGGAAGAATCTATGTTCTAAAAATGACCACATCACCTAACATGATGTTTTCTTTTGTTTTCAAAGAATACCTACTTTGAGAATCAATCTACTTAATATGTCCTTAATGGCAGAAAGATATATCTAGGTTTGACTGGCCTGGGGAAAAGCCAAGGGTTGAATATAAAGCTCTCCAAGATGAAAAGGTATGAAGAGGATTGAGATTTCCTGATTTAAAACTGTATTTTGCAACCAGCTATTTGATTTGGATGAAAGAGTGGATGCTACTGAGAAATAAAACAATTGTAGAATTAGAACAGAATTATCTGAAGTTTGGATGGCATGGTTTTCTAAAGTAAAATAAAGTTAAGGTTAAGATTTTAGAAAACATTATGTCAAAAGTACTGCATTGAGAATATGGAATAGGTATAAACCCAGACTGTGCCTAAAAGTCTCTTTATGGATGTCAGTACAAGAAGCATTTTAGAGGAAAGAAACAGCATGGTTATGGTTTAACCTATCAAGGGTTGTTGTAACAAAAAATTGGAGACTATAAGATAAAATGAAGAGAACAATTGCAGAGGAGTTTAATTTTCAATGGTTTTTGTAAGCATAGTTTACAAGCACAGGGAGATTTAAAGTTGGAATTGAACAACATTTGAAGTTGAATTATATATAAATGCATATAATTGCATTTATATATAATTATATAAAATTGTATAAACTCTTGCTGAAATTTGAAATGTAGGATGAATAAGTGAAAGAGTGTATATTAAAATGAGCTAATCATTTTGACATAAAATTGTTGGAACAATGGGAAAATATGTGGTAGAAAGGATTGAAATTCACATTGAGAATTTCTAAAAATTGAAATACTATTGGTATATTATGAATCCTAAAAAAATTAGCCAGTATGTAAAAGGTCACTTCAAATTTCTGTTGGAAATATCATGGAAGGGTCATTTAATCATGCTTAGTGAACTTGTAAAAAGAAATATCAGAAAAGTTTGATTTTAAACACATACATTGATGAGCCAGTTAGGTTTAATAGTTAAGACTAGAAAATTCTAATCTTTCCTTGGGCACAAAGCCAGCTGAGTGACCT
The DNA here is from genome assembly GCF_051295495.1 of Thamnophis sirtalis. Taxonomy (NCBI): domain Eukaryota; kingdom Metazoa; phylum Chordata; class Lepidosauria; order Squamata; family Natricidae; genus Thamnophis; species Thamnophis sirtalis. The sequence continues at coordinate 74,316,924 of NW_028261385.1, read as the reverse complement.
TGGCCCACTGACCTTCTCTCAGCATTGGTAGCTATTCTTGCTTCAAGGCCATTCCCTCTGCCCTCTGCAGTATTTTTTTTAATTTCCTCAGCACAAATAAACTGGGTGACAAAGGAAGAAAATAAATATGGAGTACAATATTGATTGAAGTTTTGAGTTTTGTGCTCCATCATTGAGAAGAGTCAGCCCTTTGTTCAATGTTCAATGTTTATTACACTTGTATGCCGCCCTATTCCCAAGGGACTCAGGGTGGCTAACAAACAAGGGGGGGAGGGGGGGATACAGCAACAAACAAAGACAAAAACAAATACAAAAAACAGCTTAAAAACAACGCAACAGTCGCAGCAATTCAAGTGGGGCTGGGAACTCATCAGCCCCAGGCCTGCCGGAACAGCCAGGTCTTGACAGCTTTGCAGAAAGCCTGAAGGGTGGTGAGGGTCCGAATCTCCACGTGGAGATCGTTCCAAAGGGGTGGAGCAGCCACAGAGAAGGCCCTCCCCCGAGGGGTCGACAGTCGACATTGGCTAGCGGATGGTATTCGGAGGAGGCCTAATCTGTGGGATCTAATTGGTCATAGGGAGGTAATTGGGGTAGATCAGACTAGGAAACCAATGCCATGTAGATCAGTGCTACTTTAATAGTAAACATATAGTAATAGACTCTTGCACGTCTGAATGTGCTACCCTTTAGGCTTTCTTGGGCTATATTTTTGCCCTGCACTCAAGTTTCTTTTATCTGATTGTTGTCTTCATGGCAGCTCTTCTTCCTGTTCCTCACTGCTTCTACCCACTATATCAGGCTGTGGGCGGATAGATTCCAGGGCATATTGAGAAGGGCCTCAGATTTCAAACAGATTTTTTTTTCATATTGTCGATTGGGTTTTCTTCATATTATACAGATGTCTAGTTTTGGACCAATAATCTTTGATTAAACCAAAAAAAATGTAATCTGTTGAAGCTCAGCTGTCCTTTCTGATTAGGCTACTGAGATTTGAAAGAATAATGTTGCTTCCTGCTCCCCACTTCCCCAAACAGTTAGCACTGTGAAGGTAGGCTATTACAAAATCATTTTCCATGTGAGAAGAGAGTGACGAAGATGCATGGTGCCTTTTGTATTAAATTTGAATTTTGCAAATGTAACAGATGAGCAGATTGGGAGCAAGCACTCTTACAAGTAGTATCCTACCAAAGTGACATATGTTGATGGTTCCAAATTCACAGCAAGCTGTTTCTGACAGCTGAAAATCCCCAGGCAACCTTTCCCCAATAAACTCAGAGACTTTTCTGCCCATGCTCAACTATTCAAATGTTTTCTTTCAAGTCTCATTGTTGTATTAAGTCCAGGAGAAATGAAGCTTAGAAGTAAGAACTGCAGTAGCAACATGGGGAAATTGGAAGAAGTTGGAAAAGGAGGTAGCACTTTGGAGGGCAAAGGGGAAACATATCCTGTGTGCCAGTGGTGAAATTCAAAAAATTTTACTACCAGTTTTTGGGCATGGCTTGGTAGGCGTGGTGTGGCTTGTTGGGCATAGCTTGGTGGAAGGGGAAGGATACTGCAAAATCTCCATTCCCACCCCACTCCAGGAGAAGGATACTGCAAAATCTCCATTCCCACCCCACTCTGGGGCCAGCCAGAGGTGGCTTTTGCTGGTTCTCCAAACTACTGAAAATTTCCGCAACCGGTTCTTCAGAACCTGCTGGATTTCACTCCTGCTGTGTACATAAGAAACCATTCTCTTTTTATATTTGAAATGTGAGGTCTCTCTGCAATTGTCAAGGTAGATCTAGTACTGAATGATGGTGAGATGTTGGACTAGACCAAAATGGCTAGGTCCAAGTCTCCACTTGACTGTCTTGTCCCAGAGAGACATTGGCTCAGTCATTATTTCCTAGCCTAACTAACCTCATACTGTAGATTATACCTATGGGGACAAAATGAGGGAAGATCTCCATGTACACAAACTTTTTAGGCAGACAAGTAAGAAGAACAACAGCCCCAGAAACAACAATAAATATATGATCTATAGCTTGCTCTATGTGACAGATTCTTAGGCCATCCATTGATTTCCAGTATCAGTTCAGAAGACAATATTATCCATTAAGTCACACAGTGTGTGTGTGTCATATACATGTGTGTACACGTACATGTATATAGTTCAACAATATGTATATAGAATAATTCAACAATATACAAATACTACATACATACATACATACATACATACATGCATGCATGCATGCATGCATACATAATGGAATAGATCTTGCTTTCCTTGCCTATACATGTTGGCACAAGAGATCTAATGTCTCAAAAGAGGCCCACAAATATGTGTTAAACAAAATCTCTTGAATTTGATTGAAAGAGAAATGGAAAATTTAGTGCATTAAAAAACTAAGTCTTTTGCTGTGGTGTAGTGAGAAGGAGGGAGAATTGAATGTGAATAAGCAGAAGAAGCAGAAAACATGGCATAGCTCAGCCATGAAATCAGTACTGGAGGCAAAGATAGGAACAAAGAGGATCTGAAGAAGCCCAGATAAGAGCCGAACAGAATTGCTCTAATAAAGGACAGAGAGAAAAGAGGGGGGGGGTGAAATAGCTCCAGTCAAAAATGAGAAGGTGGGGAAGCTAAGATGATCCACTCAGTAACATTTTGCATTAATTAAGAAGATAAATAATGAGGTTCATCCAGCAGCGTGGCAATGGATTCACTCACATCGTCTGACTTTTCCATCTCCTTGCCTGCTTTCCGTTCCTCCTCCTTCCCTGCTGTGAGTTCATCCATTCTGGTTTTCATTCAGGGGGCATAGGGAAATGAAGGGGAAAGGAATAATCCAATGAAATCATCTATGTCTGTGTCTTAAATAATCAGAAACAAGAAAATGTGCCAATCTCACAGTTGATTTGGATTTGCTTCACAAATTAAATGTTTTGAAACCTGTGGTGGAATCTGTTCTGACCTTGGTCACACTGGCAGGTGCAGGTACCAATAAATTCTGTTTATTGCACAGCTATACCACAGCAGATGGCTCTCCAATGGTGCCAGTAAAAGTCCACCCCAATTTTCTCTGAAACCAGCCACACGAAGTCAGTGCCAACTGTTCCCACAAACTAGGTCCAAAAGTCACCAGAGCCGATCCACAAGGCAAGGAAGAAGCCCAAAGTCCACAAACAAGGTTCAAAGTTCACAAAGCAAGATCTGAGATCCACGAGGCTGAAATATGATCCAAAATCCATAAAGCAGAGTTTAATGAAGGCCAGGAAAGTAGACACCAAAGCATATGGTTGTTCCCAACAAACGCACCTTCCTCCTGCATTTGGCTAAATGGACATTCCTGGGGAGACATGCCATCCCCATCAAATGTTCTCAGTTCCAGCTCCACCATCTCCTCCTCCGAACTTGCTTCCAATGGGGCCATCACAGACTCTGGCAGTAAGTTGAGGGGAAAGAGGGAAATGAATATCCTTGAATACCTTTGGGGAGGAAGGGGCTGAACAGAGATCCTCCCTAAAACTCAATGTAAATTGTAAGGCACCAGAAACTATAACAATCGGCTGACTAGAATGGTACATTTCTGCTTACCTATAGACAAGAATCTTGTCAGACTAAAGCACAACTGAATAATTACTAGATATGTCCACTGTAGTTATATTTCATAACTACTACATTTGTCCATTGCCTTGCTAGCAGAAGTTACAGCAAAGTTTTAGGGAGCCTCTTGCTCCTCACAAGGGACTCAAGGCTACATAGCCATTTTATTCCTGCCCTCAACTCACTGCCAGATTCCACCAGAAAACCTGAGGATAAAAAAAAGATTTTTCCATCATCTGTTCCTACATAGTGAATAAAGGTGAGGGGTAATAATAATACAAATCTGGGAATAAATTATGGGATTAACGAAAATGTCTAGAGGTGTCCAGGATGTTTCTCTTTGTCCGTAGCTTTCTTAGCAGAAGTTACACTAAAAACAGCTGAGGAATAAAAGTTTATTTAGGCCTATAGTGGAAGATATATGACAATATCATTGTAATATAACTTTTTCTCTCATCACACAAGTTAGGGCTGTACACTGCATGTATGCTGTGTTAGTAGATTTAACATAAATAATATTTGTAACCTATTCAACTTTTATCCTAAAGGTAAATGGATAATAGAATGGAAAATTTGCAATATTCAAGGTATATGAATAATATTTAAATAAGTATTAACTCCTAGCTTCTCCTAAAGTGGTCATACTCTTCCAAACTCTAATCTGGTAAGAAAATAAATATGAAAAACCGAAACCACCAGTAAAATGCAGCAAATCTAAGAAAAGTAAATCCTACTAAATGGTGTAATGTTTATTCTCTGAAATTCATGCATACTTATATCATAACGCTTTGACTTTCACTGCCCAATGTTTTAATATTTTTAACCTTTTAGTTGTTTTATGTTATCATTTATGAGTTTACTGTGAGCCACTCGGAGTCGCTGGAGATGGGCGATATACACATTTGATCAACAAATATTATAGTTCAAGATATTTTAGAAAACATTCTGAGATTCAAACTGGATATACTCATAGGAGACTATGTTCTAAGGGCAGCTTAAATTTTTGAGATATTTTTCCCTGCAAGAATGGATAATCTGGTTCAATCCCAATGAATGAGAGCTGAATTTGAAGCATCTCTCTAATTCAATTTAGACAATTACCAAATCTTGCCTCTTCAGCCTCAGTGCTCTGATAACCCTAGAGATAGGGCCGGGATGCTCCTTTAAGCATTTTTCCCAATTGTGAATCTGTATCAGGGGAATGGGAGAGCATTCATGACCCATTACTTTCCTATTTCTCCAATAAACAGTCACAGCTGGAGAGGGTGTTTGGCAGCACACAAACTTTTGTTTCATTCGCAATCAAAGGAAGGAAAATCATAGAAAAAAAGGAGAGAAGAAAATCTTCATTTCTTTTTCCTGGATAGACCTTAGGAGAATATATATTGTTCATTTTTTAATAATCCACATACCCAATAGTGATCTATCTGTCTAGTAAAAATATCAGGTGCTTTAAAAGCTGCTTTTGAAATTCCTTTACAAAAACAATGCAAGAACATCTATACAAGTTATTTCTAGGGTTTCTTAAACCATCTTTTTACTACAAGTGTAAGATAAGGGTCTGAACAATGATTTTGTCAGTAAAAAAACATTAACCAATAAAAAAATAATGCCACAGTAAAATACAAATAGCTACAACACCAACAAAGCAATACAGTAGTGGTTAAACATTTTTTTTAAAAAAACTACCGGTACATACATTTTAGTGATTAAAATAAATTAAATCTAAAAGAAAGAGGAAGAAAGAATAAAGAAGTAAATCCATATGGTATCTATTTAGTATCAATGTGGGATTAAATCCATGCTTAAATTTATATTAAATCTAGATCATGTACAAATATATTACTTTATCTTCTACTTTTAGAATACAGACTTTTGAAAAATATGTACCAGGCTCATATCCTCAACCCATATTTTAATATCAAAAGGATATGTTTCTTTCCAGTTACCCTATATAAGATTATTCTTCTTATATTATACTCCACGGTAGACTAATGATTTTAATAAAATAACAAAATCCATATTTTGACCATAAGTTAGTACTTATATCTTTATCATATGTCTTTCCAAAATTGTATCAACATGCTATGATTTGAAATCAAAACCTAACTACGTTATGTTTGGAAAACCAAATCATATGATCTGGTCAAACTTGTTATAAAACTAACATGGAATAATATGATGGCCTATCTCTTTGAAGCACTCTTTGATTGAACTAATAAAGATAACATATTTTCTTGTCATGAATGAACTTAATTCTTCAATCATTAGAAGTATATTTTACATTTTATTAAATTACCATTGATTTTTCAAGATTGCATATTCCAATTCTTTGTTCCAAATTTTATATATGTAAATAATGCTATAGGGAAAGGGAAAAGTTCCCCTCATACATATGTGCTAGTCATTCCCAACTTAGAGGGAAGTGCTCATCTCTGTTTCTAAGCCAAGAGCCAGCATTATCCAAAGACATTTCCATGGTCATGTGACCAGCGACTAAACACCGAAGGCGCATGAACACTGTTACCTTCCCACCAATTGTGGTTCCTATTTTTCTACTTGCATTTTTACGTGCTTTCGAACTGCTAGGTTGGCAGAAGCTGGACAAGTAATGGAAGCTCACTCCATTATGCAGTGCTAGGGATTCGAAACACCAACCTGCCAACCTTTCAGATCGACAAGCTCAGCATCTTAGCCACTGAGCCACTGCATCCCTAAATAATGCTAACTTTCATTCTGTATATAATACCATATAACATTTAATTCTTCATTTTACCTCAAGCACTCCATTTCTTAAAGATCTCAAACTTCTGGACACCTCTGAAGTTTAAAGCTTCTAGGCCATGCTATTTTTTTCAATATATTTCAATTGTATAGCTTGCTAAGCAAATACTATAGGTAAACCATACTTAAGAATACTATATCTCAAAAACGTTAAAATAACCATTATATATCAACTAATTTAAGGCATTTATCCCTTGTTTGTCCCAGGCATTCCACCAGAATATTTTCCTGCTATTTTCTGGATTAATCTACAGCCTCAATTCCTTGTGGTTTGGAGCAGTGGCCTAGAGGTGGCGCTCTCACCTCATAATCAGGAGGCTGTGAGTTCGATCCTAAGTAGAGGCAATTGTTTCTTTCTCTGGGCACACTGAGAATATACAGTATCTGCTGGGGGGAAAATCCGCATTGGCGACAGGAAGGGCATCCAGCCAGTAAACCCTTAGCTCCATTCAGTTGCCCAGACTCCACCCTGCAAGGGACTATAGGTTGTTAAAAGAAGCTGATGATGATGATCAATTTCTTGTGGTTCAAAAGTGCAATATCCCTGAGACTGGTCATAAGAGGGAATGACTGCAGGGATGCTACAGCAGACATAACTTTGAGACTTGGTCATAAGTAGCTTTTTTGGGAGGGGGTCCACTGTGCAGCCAATGAATGACTGGTCATAAGTCAAGGACTACCTGGATTTATTAATAGACCTATCAACTTCAAAGCTGGAAACAGAGGTTGATATTTACTATATTAAATTGTAAAATTTTCCAATATCAGAAAAGTCACAAACTAACTTTCTAAATAGGTCCAACTATGCCGCAAGCTACGACATGCTCCCATATGATTCCTGGTAAACATGTTGTACATTTTTTTAAAAAAGAATTACAGTTGCAAAAGAGTTATTTACACTATCTAAATATATTCCTTTCCAGGCTGTTGTGGCTAACAAAGCAAATATTGTATACAGTAAAAGCTCACCAGTGTGATCATTGTCCTCTTGAGCTTTGTTTCCTTCTGTTATGCCCAAAATTCTTGACTTTCCTCCTTGCTAACTGAGTCAACACAAAGCTGTCTCTCTATATATATATATTCCTTCACAATTTTTTCCTCGTCAATAAGCAAACATGGTTTTTAAATGTTTTCTGTCAACATGTGCACTGACACAGTGATAAGCTATTGAAAATGACTTGCAGTCCAGGAGGTGAGCATGTATGTGCAAAAAAAGCTCAAAGTGACAGAGAGGAAATAGCACACTGCTTTTGAATCCTAGCTTGGAGTTTTACAGATGAACTTGAGAAGGGATGGAGATGAAAGAAGAGAGTCTACAAGTGGATAGAAACCAGAGGTGGTATTCAGCAAGTTCTGACCAGTTCTGCAGAACCAATAGTGGAAATTTTGAATAGTTTGGAGAACCAGTAAATATGACCTCTGACTGGCCCCAACGCCATCTATTCTCTCCCTACTGAGTCCCAGCTGATCGGGAGGAAATGGGGATTTTGCAGTATCCTTCCCCTGCCACACCCACCTAGCCATGCCCACAGAACCCATAGTAAAGAATCTTGAATCCCACCACTGATAGAAATAAAGGCTAAGGTGTGCAAAACTGCAACAAATTTGAAGGACCAAGGAAAAGAGTCTTTTGGGAGAGAGCAAAAATCACCTTGAACCTGACTACAGTCGATTCTTCTCTCCAGGAAAGGAGTTGATCTGAACTTTTTAATGATCCCAGAAATAAAATGTTTCAGAGAGGGGAAAAAAATAGACTTTTTCAAACACAGGAAAAATATGACAGACTCAATCACCAGGTGAGTTTGTGGAGAGGCTATGAGGCTATGCCTTAAGAATGACGGCAAACAGTGCTTAATGAAGAATTCTGGTACCATAGTCACACCCTTGTGCATAAAATGTCCCAGATAATGTAGCATGGAACCCTGTTATGATCTAAAGGTCCTTCTCAATGGATTTGTTTCCAATGACAGAGGAACACAGAGAAAGATACATCTTTACGTTCTTTCTTTGACAATCAATTCATATATAACCTGTCACTGTTTGCTCTCTGGTTGTGTACTTACCAATACCGACCTCCCACAGCAGAGAGATTGTAGCTAAAATACTTTACAGCATGGAGACTACTGACAATATGTTTCTCTGCATATTAATGTTTCTCTCAGGAAGCGGGCAGTAGCCCTGTGTTGACAATTCCCAAATCATCTGGACAGATACTACAGTTCTCAATGCAAACATTTCCAGCCCAATATAGTACTGAGTCAGACAAATGTAGCAGCCAGCTGCACCAGTAATCTAAGAAATAGCCTTTAGTTCCCAGCAATAGAAAGATTTATCAAGTCATTCATCTGTACGGTAGTAAAATTTGATGCTCCGCTCAAAATTCTCTGGAGCAAAAGGCTCCAATATCAAGCTCATATTACCTGCTCACAATTCAGTGCTTCTATAACAGTTGAGTTCAAATATTGTGCTAAGCTTGGTTTGTTTTAAGTATAGTTTCTTGCACAAGCCACCCACTTCCCAAATAAAAACTAAGTACAAATCTCAGCATACAGACTACAATGCTTGTATTCACACATGATAACCCCAAACAAACAAACCACATTATGCCTTAAAACTATGCGTTAAGTCAGCCTTTGGCTCCCGGGTGTTACCAGTGGGTCCTGTTGTTCTTGCTGTTACTCAGAGGGATGCAAATTCCAGTCTAAAGATGGAGAGAATGGATTTATCTTTTAACTGGCTGAGGAACCCAGTGGAGTTGGCTGCTTTAATAATTCCTAAGTAGTGCGTATCTCATTATTTCAAGCAAATGTTGCCACTTGATCAGCGACTTGTCTTCTGACTATTGATTTTTCCCCACACAGTTTTTATTTAATATATTTATTGTACTCGAATTGTAACAAAGAAAATAAATTGTAGTACATAATCAATAGTCAGTTAAGAGCTGCGGTCTTCTTTTTAAGGAAACTGATACCGTGATGTAGAGATACGGGACTGGTAATTGACATTACCCGTAACTAGTTTACTATGCATCCCAGTTGATTATTTTCTTTTGAATTGTTTGGTTATTTATATGAAACACGATCTATCATGCCTGTCAATTAGAAACAATTTCAGCAATATAAAATGCCTTCCAATTGAGCAGCTACGAATATTCATCCTGGAAAACATCCAGGCTGATGTGGTAGAGAGACAGCCATTTACGTAGTTCTCTGATGAATGCTTATTTTGTTGTTGTACTGTGTAGGTAATCATAAGGATCAATCTCCAAGGCACGCCATAGTAATCTGCAGATCAGAGCAGCCTGGTACCAGCCTTTTAATAAAGAACAAATTGTGAAACATAATCAAATTTTACACACGAGACACTGGTGTAGAAAAAGTTTAATGGGCTTGCAATAAGGCAAATAAATGTTTTCTTTTTTTTTCTAGCATGCTGAAAATTATTTATAAGAACATGGAAGTTTTACTATGCCAAAAAGTTTAAGGCTGAGATAAAGATTCAGCTCTTCCTTGCTTCTATCCTAATCTAACAGAATTTATGTGAGTAGCCTTTGGGTATATTGTGTAAATCTTAGATGTTTTTGTATGTGGGATTTCACTCACAGTTGCACCACATTTCTAGTTTTATACCTTACTGTCAATACATTATCGGCCCCATATAGCCCTACATCTTCTGTTCAAATATATGAATGACAGCTGTTTTGTAAATTATTATTATTCAGGAGCTGGAGGCTATAGATATAATGTAGGTAAAATATATTTGTACTTTACTCTATATGGACTTGGCAAACTGACTTATTTTCTGGTGCTCAGAAACATGTACTATCTGAGCCATATCCTGTATCAAATATTGGAAATGTGATATTTCAAGGGAGACAAGTTGGAAAAAGAATTGGCCTTTGGCAAAAACTGCCTGGGCTTCACAGCAAAGTACCACTGGTAAAGCCTCATGTCCCCACTGATTATTAGCAATTTACAAATGGAAGTGGATTTCTGCTGTGTGTGTGTATATATATATATATATATATATATATATATATATATATATATATATGTATGTATGTATGTATGTATGTATGTATGTATGTATGTATGTATGTATGTATGTATGTATGTACAGTATATGTATTATATATAAATCTAGAAATATAGAAAAGGTCTAAAATGGTAAAATTCCAAACAAAGAGTCATCCAAACTCTTCTGGAAGAACATTTAGGAGCAGATCTAATCTCAAACCAAATGACTCTCCCAAGGATTGGTACCATCAGTAAGTGTTGGTCTCCTTGATCTCTCCAATGTGGGGAAAATCAGCTACTTCCCAAAGCACAGTCACCATGATGAGGCCAACTCCTAAAGAAAGAGATTTGATCGTACAGTAACCTACGGCTATTTGGTATGGATAAACGCAATACTTAAAATTGTTAATGGACAAACTATGCTGGCTCGCATTACAGTTATCACATTCCCCCAGCAACAGCTGATAGGCCAATAGTCAAGCCAGAGTATTCTTCACCAACTAGAGCTTCTGGAAGGCAGCCCTATGTAGACTTATGAACAAGAGGAATGGAATGGAATGGAATGGAATGGAATGGAATGGAATGGAATAGAATAGAATAGAATAGAATAGAATAGAATAGAATAGAATAGAATAGAATAGAATAGAATAGAATAGAATAGAATAGAATAGAATAGAATAGAATAGAATAGAATAGAATAGAATAGAATAGAATAGAATAGAATAGTTGGAAGGTCTTCTAATTTAACTCCCTACTCAAGCAGGAGACCTTATACTATTTCAGACAAATGGCTGTCCAATCTCTTCTTAAAAACCTCCAGTGATGGCGCACCCACAACTTCTGAAGGCAAACCATTCCACTGACTGATTGTTCTGTCAGGAAATTTCTCCTTAGTTCTCGATTGCTTCTCTTCTTGAATAGTTTCCATCCATTGCTTCTTTTCCCGCCTTCATGTGTTTTGGAGAATAGGTTGCCCCCCTCTTCTTCTTTGGGACATCCCCTTAGATATTTGAACACTACTATCATGTCACCCCTAGTCAGTGGTGGGTTGCAGATTCCATTCCAACCTGTACAGTTGGAATGGGCTTGCCCGCAACCACATGGACGTGCACAGTGGACGCATAGATTTTGGCGCTTCTGCAAGCTTCTACGATGCTCCAGCTGCTCAGCAGAGTGGAGCACAGGGGTTGTACATGCTGTGCGCATGCACGGAAACACTGAAGACGTAAAAGGATGGTAAGAAGCAAGGGAGGGCAGGTAGGCCCTCTGGAGCACCATACCAGAATGATATCTGGTACTCCAGGCTGGCTCCGGTACGCCCGTACCGGGGCATACCGCCTGAAACCCACCACTGCCCTTAGTCCTTCTCTTCATTAGCCCAGTTCCTGCAATTGTTCTTCATATGTTTTAGCTTCCAGTCCCCTAATAGTCGTTGTTGCTCTTCTCTGCACTCTTTCTAGAGTCTCCACATCTTTTTAATATCATGGCAACCCAAACTGAATGTAGCATAGTGGACTGTGTACTGACGTTAAAATAAATTGATTATTATTTCTTAAAATATTTGTATAACACTTCCTCTGCATTAATATATTGGTTATATTGCTTTTCCTTCTTCTTCTTCTTTTCTTTTTCTATTGCTAGGGAGTGGGGGTAAGATGTGTTCTCTTTTTTCTGTTTTAGTAAATAAATATAGTGGAAATAATATACAAATGTAAAATTAAAACATAGAAAAAAAGGTTAACATGTAATGCAGTTTGCTGTGGATATATTTATGTACAGCTCAGTGACATACTGTAGTTTGGTCTAGTGATTGAGGCACCAGGCTAGATAGCAAGAGACTGAGTTCAAGTCCTTCCTTAGCCATGAAAGCCATCTGGGTGACTTTGGGCCAGTCACACCCTGTCAACCCAATCCAACCCAGGGAAAAGAAGAAGATGAAAGATGCATTGGATATGTTTCCCAAATTGAGTTGTTTATAGAAATAATAAGGATGGGAGATAGATAGATAGATAGATAGATAGATGGATGGATGGATGGATGGATGGATGGATGGATGGATGGATGGATAGATAGATAGATAGATAGATAGATAGATAGATAGATAGATAGATAGATAGATAGATAGATAGATAGATAGATAGATAGATAGATAGATAGATAGATAGATAGATAGAGATATGGAGGGAGGGAGGGAGGGAGGGAGGGAGAGGAGAAAGATAGAAAGGAAGGAAGGAAGGAAGGAAGGAAGGAAGGAAGGAAGAAAGAAAGAAAGAAAGAAAGAAAGAAAGAAAGAAAGAAAGAAAGAAAGAAAGAAAGAAAGAAAGAAAGAAAGAAAGAAATCTGGCAGCAGAGATAATAATTAAATTTGTTACACCCAAACAGAAATAAGCAATCATTTAAAGCATTTTATAAATTGATAACTACAATTTTTAAACCTATCCTGGAAAGTGGCAAACAACTTCAGGGGCATGTGAAGTCGACCCTGCAAAGAAATTAGCGTAACTGGAAGAGTTCAAAGGGTTATTTCAAATCCCAAACAGCAATTTCCTCCGTGCCCAAACCAGGTGTCTTCTGCTTTAGGCACTTCTGTGACCTGTTTTATTTTGAGACTGTAAGAGTTCTTGAAATATCACTGCTGTTCACTTAAATTATCTTAACAGACAACAGTGTCAGCAGATAGATCAAAAAGTATGGCTGCTATGTATAGCGAGCTTTATCACCAAATAAGCTATAAAAGATCTTTTGCAATTAAAATAATTAGCATGGTCCCGTTGCCTTTATTGGAGCTGTGTGATAAAGAACAGATTGCAAATGGGCATAAATAGGCATTTGGGACTGGAATATGAAATCTGAAATCTAGATAATTGGCCGTCACTAACATGCCAGGAGAAGCTTCAAAAAACGTTGCACTAGACAAACTTCTATTGTCCATACGCACTCCATCAACCATAAAATAATGAATTGCCAAGTTTGTTCTTTATGCCTGATATTACTTTCTAGCTTTTTATTAGAACACAGAAAAGGAGGATAATTTTAATTATTCTTGAAGAGTCTTCCTTCCCAGAGTTACCCAGTACACGTAATCTAGAATACATTCTAGAATAGAATAGAGCTGGAAGGTACCTTGGAGGTCTTCTAGTCCGTCTCCCTGCTCAAGCAGTCAAGTAGTCCTTGACTTACCACCACGGAGCTCAAAATTTTCATTGCTAAGCAAGAGAGTTGTTAAATGAAGTTGTGCCCTGTTTTACAACCTCCTTTCTTCTGAGCATGTATCTTCAGTTTCATAGAACACGAGAAATAAGAAAAAGTCTACCTCTTTGGGTAGACTGGCTACCGCTTTGTGTAATCAAGGGCGATGATCTGTTTATAATATCCCAGGTCTAACAGCAAGTCAGAAGTTATCTAGAGGTTAAGCCTATCTTCCTAATGACCCTTGGTGGAATTACAAAGATGTGGTCTTTGGGATTACATGGCTTTATGGAGAGAGGCTTTTTAGTAAACCAAAGCTAAATTCCATCTAGTAAGCCTCTCAGTCCACTTATCAGCTGCTTTAGAGGGACTTTTAGGAGAAGAATCCCACCAGGCAGTGGTGGGATTAAAAATTTTTTACTACTAGTTCTGTGAGCGTGGTTTGGTGGGCGTGGCAGGTGTAAAATCCCCATTCCCTCCCCACTCCAGGGGAAGGTTACTGCAAAATCCACATTCCTTCCAGAGCAGCTGGGACTTGGGAGGCAGAGACTAAATAGGAGCAGGACCAGTCAGAGTTCTCCAAACTACTCAAAATTTCCACTGCCGGTTCTCCAAAACTGGTCAGAACCTGAAGAATGCCACCTCTGAGGACAGATCCCAGCTTTAATTTAACTCAATCTTATCACTCCAGGTAGAAAAAAGGCTTGAATAGATTTTGAAATTTTCAAAATATGAGAAACAAAAGTTGATCAGCATATTGGGTGCCAAAGTTTATCCTATCTATTTGGAATTGAAGTTGCATGCAGTTCAGTTAGAATCAATTACAGATTTGGCAAGGGTTTTTGCAACCAAAATAATAATTAGTGAATAATGTGGGTACAATTATAAAATATGTATTTTTCTCTTCCTCCCTTAATTTCTTTCTTTGAAAGGAGCAAAGTTCCATTCCTTATAATGCAATTTTAAAAAGCCCTGCACTTCCCTGCTTCCATCATATGAAGTTCTACAAATACATTTTTTTTGGGGGGGGGGTTAACTGCTGGGAATTAAAGAATACTGGGAGTTAAAGTCCATAAGTCCATCTGCTGGCTGGAGAATTCTGGGAGTTAGAGTCCACAAATCTTAAAGTTGACCACTGATCTATTCTTATTGTTTTAAAGGGCTTCTAAAATGTTTGAATTCCTGGTTTTATTGTATGCCACCCAGAGTCACTTTGTGTGACATGAGCAATATCAATTTGACTAAATAAATAAATAAATGCATTTCCTAATTTTACTAGAATTAAAATGATTCTGTTATTCACATTAGATTTACACTGATTTGTGTAAAAAAAATATGGAAGCACAATTCTAGTTGATGTTCCAAATTTTTAAAAGGAATTCCAGTTATTTCCCCAACTTTGTAAATGTTTCCAGAAAAAGGGGATGGGTATTAGTCTGTTTTTTGTGAAAATTCAGCTGAACAGAAGCAAATCTGAATAGTTGAGGATATAAGATATACTGCTTTATGACTACACTTGTACAATATGTGAATACAGGGTTAGTATTTAACTACCCCAACCTTTTGAATGTACTGAACTCATTAAATTCTAAATTAAACAACCTGTTTAAGTGCATAAACTAGAAAAAACAGCCTAACAAGTGTACAAACAAAGGCCATTATCTGGACTGCTCTAACTGAGAGAGATAAAAAAATAATATTTGTTTGTTTGTTTGTTTGTTTGTTTTGTCAAACATGTACAAGATAGTAGGTATAAGTATGAACATGGACATGAATGAAGGAAATGAATACAAATAAATGGGGACAATAGGACAGGGATGGTAGGCACGCTGCTGCGCTGATGCACACCCCCTTGCAAACCTCTTAGGAATGGGTGTGGTCAACGGTAGACAGTTTGAGGTTGACGCTGTGAGGGTTTGAGGCAGGGGTGGGTTCCTGCCGGTTCTAACCGGTTCGGTAGAAGAGCTTCCAGAAATCTACCGTACCGCTTAGAAGAGATTCATCATGGAGCGCCTGCCCCGTCTCCCTCGCTCGCTTATCCTGCCTGTTCCATCACCACTTGCGGGCGGTAACTTGTACAGCACGGCCAGCCTCCTAGTACCTCCCCAAACTTGCCTAGGAGGTGTGGTCACCAGCAAAGCATGGCGGCGTTCCAGGGTGTCCCCACCCCCCACTGGTTCCCTCCCTCCCTTCCCGACAAAGTTTTCCAATGTGTGGTTTTCCTCCCATCCCTCATGCCCAGCTCCCTCTGAGCTCTGGTAACGAGAAGAAGAGCCTTTGGGGAGTGAAGAGCAGGACGACGCGTGTGCGCAGGGCCATGCCAGCTGGGCAACCGGCAACCAGCAGAGGCAGGAAGGTTCTCAGGAGCGCCAAGAACCTTCATGCCTCCATTGGACTTCACACTCTTCTCCGTGAACTCCTTGCGACTGCAATAGATGTCCAGAAGTGGCTTTTGTGGCTAATGGAGTTTGGGCTTTCAGCCCAACAGCCCCCGCCACTTCTGGAAATCTATTGCAGTCGCAAGGAGCATGCGAAGTCCAGCGGAGGCAGGAAGGTTCTCGGCGCTCCCCAGTCACTTTCATGGCTTCCCAGAGTGCCGTGCTCTTCCCCACATGGTCCTCCATGCTCCGGGAAGCCGCAAAAGCAACTTGTGAGCACCAAGCACCTTCCTACCTCCACTGGACTTTGCACACTTCTCGCAACTGCAATAGACATCCAGAGGTGGCGGGGGCTGTTGGGCTGGAAGCCCAAACCCTATTAGCCACAAAAGCCACTTCTGGACATCTATTGCAGTCACAAGGAGTGCACATAGAAGAGTGCAAAGTCCAGCGGAGGCAGGAAGTTTCTCAGCATTCCTCAGTCACTTTCGCGGCTTCCCAGAGTGCCGAGGACGTTCCTGCCTCCACTGGACTTTGTGTGCTTCCCAGCGAGCGAGCAAGCAAGCAAGGGAGGAATGATCAGGCTGCCTGATCCTTGCTCGCTTGCTCACTCACCTGCCGGGCTGCCTCTAGCTACCTCCATCCTTCCGTGCCTGGCAGCTGAGGCAACATCATCAAGACAAAGTCCGGGAGTGCTAAGAACCTTTCTGCCTCCCGTGGACTTCGTCTTGATGATGTCGCTGCAGTTGCCAGGTGCGGAAGGACGGAGGTAGCCAGAGCGGCACCAAGGCAACCCAGCGGGCGAGCCAGCGAGTGAGTGATGGAGGATCAGGCTGCCTGAACCTCATTCGCTCGCCCACTGGGCTGCCTCGGCGCAGCTCTGGCTACCTCCATCCTTCCGCACCCAGTATCTGCGGCAACATCATCAAGACGAAGTCCTCCGGAGGCAAAAAAGTTATCTGCACTCCCAGAGAAGAGCATGAAGCTTCTATGCTTAATTTTATGTTAGGGTTATTAGCATTATATAAACTTGTTTGAGATGTGTGGCCATAGAAATTGAAAAATAAATAAATAAACATTAGGTTTATATTCCTTTCTCTGATTGGACTCTTGGAGTTTCATGTTTAAAATGTCTGCCTTGTTCACAAATGTAACTCTAGGCTCCAGCCAGGTCTGATTTAAAGCAGGGGTGTCTAACTTTGGAAACTTTAAGATGTATGAACTTTAGCTCCCAGGAATGCTGGTTGGGAAATTCTAGGAGTTGAAGTCCACCAGTTTTAAAATGCCAAAGTTGGACACCCCTGGTTTAAAGTGAAAAAAAGGGGTCAGAGCACAGCAGTGCTTTCAAAGACACTCCCCTGTATTATCTGTGCACAATTTGAAGAAAATCTCTTTCCCAAGGAAGGTTTATAGCCTCCTGAGAAGCTGCTTGAAGTTCACACAGGAGAGGGTAAGCATTTCTCTTGAGAAAGAGCTTTTTGTCACAATGTGGTGGGACAATAATAAATGGAATAGGATTTCCAACAGCTGCCTTTTGTTTTGTTTTTCCACCACATTTTGATGGGCAGCTGTTTTTTCAACCTCCTCCTCTTGTTGTGAAAGGGAAGAAGTCACCTTGTTTTTAATTTTGGACTGAGACTAAAACTGTGTGGATCCTGATTGGAATATACTGTAGGCAGGGTTCTTGACTTACAACCATTTGTTTAATGACTGTTTGCTTGCACTGAGAAAAGGGAGTGGATCATTTTTCACACTTATGACCATTGAAGAATCCTTGTGGTTACCTGGTAAAATTCAGACACTTGGCAAGTGGCATATATTTATGATGGTCATGTTGTCCTGGGTCATGTGGTCACATTTTGCAAGCAGTCAGTAGGGAAGCCAGATTCACTTAGCAACTTTGGCTAGTAAGGTTGTAAAATGGGGCTAAACCAGGGGTCCTCAAACTATGGTCCCTGGGCCAGATACGGCCTGCCACAGCCATTAATCTGGCCTGCGTGGGACCATGAGGCTGCCCTGCCCACATTGCCCCATCTACTCCCCGCCAGCCCCCACCCACCCTCTGGAGGTTGAGGAGGCCAAAAACAGGATGCACTGGCCCGTTTTTGGATGGCAGAGTGGCACTGGAGGCCAAAAATGAAACACACAGAGGCCCCCGCTGCTTTTAAGCCTGCCAACCAGGCCACCTTACCTGCTTCCTGGTCGCCTGCCTGCTCCTTGCATCCATAAAGTGACTAGATTTTAAGATGGGTAAAGCGGGACACCATTGACAAGAGGGGGGCTCAGAGCACCTGAGCTGTTAAAAAAAAAGAGGGCTGTAAAACCATGAAAAATTACTCCTGCTGCCTCCTCCTCCTCCTCCACCATGCTTTTGAGGAGCATGGGGCCTTTTTTTCCTGCTCCCGCCCCCTCTGCCGCCTTCCTACTGGCTCCCGTGACCTCATGGGTCCTCAAAAGCACGGCGGAGGAGGAAGTGGTGGTGGCAGGGGTAATGCTTCATGGTGCTTTTACAGCCCTCTCTGAACAGTTTACAGGATGGAAAGGGGAGGGAGGCAAAGGAAGGAGAGAAGGAGGGAAGGAGGAAGGGAGGGAGAAAGGGAGAAGGAAGGAAGAAAGGAAGGAAAGAAGGGAGGGAAAGAAAGAGGGGAAGGAGGTGAAAGGGAGGAATGGAAGAGAAGGGAGGGAGGGAGGAAGAACCCGGCTTTCCCAAGAACGGTCTGATCCGGGCTGGGGAGGGCAAACCAAGAAGTTTAGACGGGACTTCACTGGCGGTTGCAAAGCAGCCTTCCCCCGATTGCCTTCCCCCAACACCCCCCAACCCTTTCAAAAGCCACACCCATCACCAGCCTCTCCCAACCTGATCACCACCTGCCTCCCCTCGGCTCACCCAGACCAGGTTGCTGACGGCGGCTTGCACAGCATGGCTTCAGGGACAGCAGCGCCCGAGAGAAGCAGGCAAAAAAAAACCTTCCGATGGCTGAGCCGCTTGGCCCAGGACCAAGCCTCCTCCTCGCCACGCTGCCGCCGCCGGAACCCCCCCCCCCACCCTAAACCGCTGGATGGCTGTTGCAAAAACATTGCACATAGGCGCGCGCACGCACAGGAGGGGAGGGAGCCTTGTCCCTCGACGGGCGCTGCGAGCGGGAAACCACTGCCCTCTAAAGGTCACATCGGGAATGACATTTCAGAGAAATAAAAACTTTTTTTTAACAGCATCCTTTTTAAAATTGATGATTCGGCATCTTTTCTTTCTTTTGGAAAATCAGGACTTTTTGAACACGCCACGGGACACGGGACAAATTTTGAAAAATCAGGACTGCCTCGCCAAAAGCAGGACATCTGGTCACCTTATGCATCCATTGCATAGGAGAGCTGCTGATTTTGCTTGGTGGTAAGTGATCCGTTTTTTTTCCTTTATGCTTCTAATGCTTTTTTTAAAATTTATTTATTGTATCTAGAATATTTTTAATGGTTTTATTTGCATCTACTTTGGGAGATTTGTGTGTTTTTGTAGTGAATTCACTACAGAAATAAACACAAAATCTGGCAAAGCTGCCTTGCACCAACCTGGCCTGCCCATAGAAAAGCAGCCACTTTAAGACACATAAAATGTATAACATTGTTTTGCTTTTCTATGGGCAGGCCAGGTTGGTGCAAGGCAGCTTTGCCAGATTTTGTGTGTGTGATACCTGGTTGTTTAGGTAATTGTGGTTCCTGGTTCTGTGAGCTTCCTGGCACTGTCCTTTATAATTTCCCACAATTCCTTGATGGTTTTTATTCCAGTGGCTTTGTCTTCTCCTATCCTTAGGTTAGGGGAAAAAACTGGTTTCATCTGCAGTCTTTTGGGAGGAAATTGTTATTTTTTGATGTTTTCCTGGCACTGTCATAATTTGTGTAGGTGTGTAATGTCCCGCAGTTATCTACACATTAATAATGATCAAGTACTAATAATATTTCCTTATACATTTTAGTGACCTTTCCTTACATAATTGGTGTTTTCTTTCATACTTTTAGATTTCTAATTTCTGTTTCTGTTAGTTAGCAATTGATAAAACAAATCTCATGTGAAAAAGTATTCGAAGCCTTCTTGATTTTAATTGTCAATTTATTCATTCCTGCACATTCTAATATTTATTCATTTTCATCTTTGTTTTTCCACTGTTGTGCAAAATCAATTCCAGCAGCTGTTAACATGTGTAAAATTAAATATGTATTGTATTCCCTTTGAAATGCCCAACCAAATATTACTGGTTTTAAATCCATATCTTGCTTTACCATTGCTTCTAACCATGACACCACTAACATTTTAAATAGCTACTTGATCTGTCCTAAGTATTGAACCTAATTCAGATATTCCTGTTTTTGGAACTGAGGAATAAATTTCAGAAAAAGAAATCTGTATTGCTCTGTGAATCTACCTATGACATTCATTCTTGATCTAACGTCTTAGATGGAAAACTATATCTTTCCTGTTTGTTGGGGGACATCCTTCCTGAAAAAACTGTACATTGTTAGGTGAAAACAGAGGTCCCTTCTGTTACCTGTAGTGTAGTCCTCAGCTTACAACCACAATTGAGTCCAATATTGTTTTATTTCTTCTGCAGTTACTATTATTTAACAGGATGAAGAGGCAACAGAGTATGACCACTAGGACAGTCATCTTTCCTATGTAAGTAGCTGTTTTATTGCTTTGTGTGCTTGTTTCATCCTTAATATAGTAGTTCAAGCAATTAAATCTTCCTTTCTGTATCTCTCTGTGCAGGCCATTCATTGGAGCAAGGTGATCAGTGGGTGAATTTAACACACAAAAGGATAGTAATCTTCCTTTTCTATTATTTTGTGTGCTGGTTTCATCCTAATGCAGTGCATGCAATGAAAGAGTTCATCTCTGTGTCTCTTCTTTGTGTAGGCCATTCATTGGAGTCAGTGATATTGAAGACTGGCAAGGACAGTCATCTTCCTTCTGTAAGTAGCTCTTTTATTGGTTTGTGTACTTATTTTAATCTTATTTAAGTAGTAAGTACACAAAATAAATAAATTTCCATTTTTAAAAATTTTTTTAGATCATCCATTGGGACAAAGAATTCAATGACATTGTCTTGGCCATTCCCACCTGGTCACATGACTGCCAAGCCACTCCCACCCAGTCACTTGGCCAGCAAGCCACTCCCACCCAGTCACATGGCCGGCAAGCTACTCCCACAAAGCAGGCCACATCTACAGAAGAGGTTCCAAAAAATTTTGAAACCCACCACTGGTTTGAGGAAGTAACAATGGAGTCAGGTAGAACATTCCAGACGTTAACCACTCTGTTGCTGAAGTTTTATTTTCTGCAATCGAGTTTGGAACGGTTTACTTTGAGTTTGTATCAATTGTTTGCCCGTGTATGTTATGTTAGCATTAATGTTTTGATAAATAACATTTTCAGAAACTCAATGGCAGAATAGTAAAAGTCCATCCTTATAATAACTGAATTGTTCTCATGGTTGACTGAATAAACTGAAATTTTACTCAGTCAAGATACAAGACTGCTCTACCTGATTGCCCTGTTGTCAGAACAGGGAGGCAACCATTTCTGGAGGGCAGAAGGTGATGATGTTGCCCTGTATTAATGCCTTGCTCACTTACAAAGAGACCTCAAGGCATGGGTCTCTGCTCCACTTCAAAAGTCCATTTTTCCTTGCAATGTTGTCTTGAGTGGTCCTGTCTATTTGAACATGAGTGCTTCAGTTTGTTGCAAGGGAAAGACAACCCCTTTTAACTCAATGGTGGGATTCAAATTTTTTTACTACTTTTACATGTGCTCGGTGGGCATTGCTTGATGGGCATGGCAGGGGAAGGATACTGTAAAATGTCCTTTCCCTCCCCACTCCAGGGGGAGGATACTGCAAAATCTCCATTTCCTCCCAATCATCTGGGACTTGGGAGCCAGCTGGGAGCGGGACCAGTCACAGGTGGTATTTACCGGTTCTCGGAAATGCTCAAAATTTCTGCTACTGGCTCCAGAACTGGTCAGAACCTGCTGAATACTACCTCTGCTTTAACTGAGCCAATGCTTCTTCCGCGCAGTAATATTTCTGCACCATTTTTACTAGCTATATTAAAATAGCATAGTGGTTAAGGCTTTTGCTTAGAATACAGAAGGTTCTAAGTTTGAAACTCTATGAACTGTTTGTTTTTTTTCATTACAATTTTTTTTCCTTAGTGGGTTACCTCCTGACCTTTTTTTGAAAAAAAAAGTGAATATCTCCAAGGGTTACCTATGTTTTCCACCCACTTGAGAAAGAGGGCTTCACCCCCAGATCTCAGGCAGCCTTGCCACATCTGAGAACACAGACATAAAGACGGGCAAGTCGGTTGAAAACCTACAACAGTAACTTCACCCAGATTAAAAAAAAGAATTGGCAAACAACATTCCAAAATATTCCATAAAACTCTAACTTCATTAATGCATTATAAAGGAGACTGGGGCAATTCTAATAATCTCTATTTACTCCAGGCTAGAATTAAAAATACTTTACTGCCAGATTTTGAGCCAGTTTTCTGTGATAAATAAAGATTCCAACCACTCTACTTTTATTTGTTATATGTTTTAATTGTTGTACATTTTTATTTTAGCAGTGCTGATAAAAACCTGATGTTACTTGGGTTTATTTATTCATTCATTCTGTTTATATAGCTGCCAATCTTTGCCAAATAACTCTAGGCGGTTTACAATGCTAAAAACTATAAAGCTGTTAAAATGATTAAAAACAAAAAAGTCCGAAAAATAAATACGTACAGCAGCTGAGATACGTAAGTATCCAAGAGTAAAGCCAAGAAACAGCGTCCTTAATGCATTCCAAGCCCCAGACCCACAGGCACCGCCAAATTTTTAAAGCCTTACAAAAAACCAACAGGGTTTAGGGCCTTTCTAGTCTCCAAGGGGAGAATTTTACACAAGGCAGGGGCTACAGCAGAGAGGAATGGGATAACTTGCTGCAACTCGCCATGGCCAATTAGCTGTGGAACAATTTAACAATCCTATTTAATTACTTAAATAAAATATTTTAATTTTTGTCACTCACATTTCATCCTGTCTCTCCTTTTTGAATTCTTTCTTTAATGATTCTATTCCACCCTTTTCTGATATTAGTGTAACTCTTATCCTGCAGCCAGTTGGTCTGCAGTGAGCTGGCCAGGGGTGAATTCTCCTGCAGTGAGTTGGTCTTAGTGAGTTGGCCACTGCAAATTGGCCATGGTAAGTTGGCTCATCTTGTAGATCCCACCAGTCAACATTCTTTGGCTGATGAGATCTACAGTGTGGTCAATCTGCTAGACTGAATTGGATGGGTAGGCAATCTTGGAAAAAGATGATCCCTCAAGTAACCAAGTTCCAAGCCATGTTGGCTTTAAATTCTGACAAGGTAGCCACATAGACTGAAAAAAAATACCATTGAGGAAAAGGGCAAGAGAGCATCATTAAGAGTTTTCATCCCGACTTGTTGATCAGAAAGGTTGACAGGTCAGCGGTTTGAATCCCTAGTGCCGCATAACGGAGTGAGCTCCTGTTACTTGTTCCAGCTTCTGCCAACTTAGCAGTTCGAAAGTATGTAAAAATGCAAGTAGAAAAATGGGGACCACCTTTGGTGGGAAGGTAATAGCGTTCCGTGTGCCTTCGGCATTTAGTCATACCGGCCACATGACCATGGAGATATCTTCGGACAGCACTGGCTCTTGGGCTTTGAAATGGAGATGAGCACCACCCCCTAGAGTCAGGAACGACTAGCACATATATGTGAGGGGAACCTTTCCCTTTATCTTTTAAACAGGATAGGATGCATTATCACTATGTCTGTAATCCTTGGCACAAAAATTCCCTTTGATGTTTCAAAGACTATTGAAATGGCTGTTCTAATCAAGTCTTTTAATTACCTGTATCAAAGCTAGCTTTTCATGATTTTCATGTTTTAATCAGAATTGCATGGTACATCTTTTCGTGGACGGCATTCATTCAGGTCTGAGGATGAGGGATGCAGAGTTAAATAAAGTTCACCAAGAAATGCAGCATAGACATGAAGCTTGAATTCACAATGGGCAAAAGCAGCTAAGGAAGTTTGCAAGTACAATGCCAATGCACAGTGTCATTTTGTTAGGTGGGGAGAAATGCTGGCTGTTGCTATGTTCATGGGCCCTGGCAGTGTTGGCAGAAGGAGTCAAGCAAGGAGGCACCGAATGACCTGCGGTGACTTGTGTTGACTGTGGTTTGCTAAGTGCCATTTAAGAAGCTCTTAACTGATTTTGCAGCAATGGGTTACAAGTTCCATTGTGACTTCTCCCTCTGTGATTTGCAGGGATCAGCCGCCTGAGCCCCCCCCCCCACTCTTTTTATTGGCTTTTAATGGTCTTTAATTTAAAAAATAAATAACTACATTTCAGGAAGTGAGAAGTGGGCATAGTTTCAAACAGAGGCACCACCTCCAGCATAGTCTGTACTTGCAAGGATGCCTCTGGACCCCCTCAGGCCCCTCGAGCATTTACCGAAATGCAAAGGTAAATTGCGCTGTACTTGGAAGATAAATCGGCATGACAGAAAGGTCCCTGCTTGCTTTTGGATAAATAAGCAGCAATGTGGAGAGGTTCTGGTTGCTTTTCATCAGCATGACAAAAAATAACATTGTGACAGTGCACAGGTTCTGCCCCTTAGAGCCATAGTGCAACATCACAACATAGGTAGCAAAGCAGTCATGCTTCTATTGCAACCCAGGGTGTGTCTCTATGATCCTCCCAGCCGGTCTTCCCACACAGTAAGTCGATATTTTATGGCTAGTTGTAGCACTCTGGCAGCTGTTTTAAGGGAATATCTCTTACATCTTCTCAGATGTCCAAGTGTGTCAGATGATTCAGGTTTCAACTTCCAATGGAACCTGGCCGCAGCCATCTCTCTGTTCCTCAGTGGCCACACCAGGGGGGGGGGATTGGAATGCCTTGTTAGACATAACAAAGAGAACCAAGGTCATCTGCATTGGCAACAGATAAGGTTGGGAAAGGAGTGCCTGAAGAGCCCACCAATTAACACAATTGGCCAACATGACCTGTGACACTTGGGGATGGGGTTATTTCCTAGTTTAATTATACTGAAACCATAGAAAAGATTTAGATTTGGTTTTCCATTGAAGCTGTGCCAATATGATGTACTCCTTAAAGAAAACCTTTGAGAAGTCTCAGGGTTCTGATTTGCTTGAATTCGTTAGTTGGAGCTTTGACATCAGGAAGAAGTCCACCTCTGGCACACAGATGTGGCAGGCAACAATACTGTGACTAAGGTAAATGTTCCCCTCACATATATGTGCTAGTCGTTCCTGACTTTAGTTCCTGACTTTAGTGGTCACCTTCATTTCAAAGCTGAAGAACGAGCGCTGTCTGAAGGCGTCTCCATTGTCATGTGGCCGGCATGACTAAATGTTGAAGGTGCATGGAACACTGTTATCTTCCCACCAAAGTTGGTCCCTATTTTTCCACTTGAATTTTTACATGCTTTCAAACTGCTAGGCTGGCAGTAGCTGGGACAAGTAACAGGAACTCACTCAGTTATGCGGCGCTAGGGATTCGAACTGCTGAACTGCCAACTTTTCTGAACAACAAGCTCAGCGTCTTAACCACTGAGCCACCATGTTACAATAATATTGTGACTAGACAGATTTTTTTTAAAAAAAATTAACGCAAGGAAAGTAAGAAAGGAGAAAAGTGGAAGAGAGGAGGGAATTTAGATGGTGACTACAATAAATGCAAATTATCAAATTTAGGCTTTGTCTCAGCCAAATGTCTCTGAACAGCATTCTGGCAAAGATAAGCTAAATATTCCTGAGAGGGAATGTGTACATATGTTTGGATTTTTTATTTTCATTTGACCCATTGTTTGCTAACTCTAACCCTGCATTTGCCTGTGGAGAGTTTATTCCTGCTTTAGTTTGGGTAACTTGCTTTCAGCTTTGTGAGTAAAAAAAAAAAATCACAAATTAATTAGAATGCCTTCATTTGTTTGGGGTGATTAATAATACACAAGGAAATCAGGTTTTACATAATTCATCAAGCTGACACAAACCAGCAGTCGTGAGTTCCATTGAATAAAAAGCTAGTTATTTCGTGGCACTTTTTTTAAAAAAAGATCAGCCTTGCATTCAATCCTTGAATTCTTTAAGATGTGGCCTCGGAGTCATACTAATTCCACTTGCAATTTACTAAACTCATTTCCAGGTAGAAAAAAAATAGCAAACTAAGTAGAAAGAGTTCCTTTTAATGCAAAATAAGGAGAAATACTTGACTGAAGCTGCCCAAATTCCAAACCTAAAGACATTATCATGTAGTTAAATATGTACACTATATTCTCAATGCCAGTATACTGCCCCACAAAATGTTCATTATATGATAAATTATGGTTTCCCTCTATAATTTTGTGATATGCATTTGTGGTGTGCTTAGACGTGTACGTATGAAAATGGAGTACATGGGACTCCTACAAAGCAGGTCATAAATGCAGAAGGGTTGCTCTGGGATATACCTATTTGAAGACATGAGAAAATACAAGAATACAGAATAAGAGTTGGAAGGGATCTTGGAGGTCTTCTAGTCCAACCCCCTGCTTAAGCAGGAAAACATACAGCACTTCAGACAAATGGATATCCAACTTCTTCTTAAAAACTTTCAGTTTTGGAGCATTCACAACTTCTGGAAGCAAGTTGTTCCACTAATAAATTGTTCTAACTGTCAAGAAATTTCTCCTTGGTTCTAAGCTTTTCTCCTTGATTAGTTTCCACACATTGCTCCTGCCCTCAGGTGCTTTGGAGGATAGATTGACTCCCTCTTCTTTGTGGCAATCCCTGAGATATTAAAACACTACTATCATGTCTCCCCTAGTCCTTTTTTTTCATTAAACTAGACATACCAATTCCTGCAACCGTTCTTCATATGTTTTAGCCTCCATTCTCCTTATCATCTTTGTTGCTCTTCTATGCACTCTTTCTAGAGTCTCCACATCTTTTTTACATTGTGGTGACCAAAACTGAATGCAGTATACCAAGTGTGGCCTTACCAAGGCATTATAAAGTGTTATTTACACTTCATGTGATCTTGATTCTATCCCTCTGTTTATGCAGCTTAAAACTGTGTTGGCTTTTTTGGCAGCTGCTGCACACTGCTGGCTCATATTTAAATGGTTGTCCACTAGGACTCCAAGATCACTATCACAGTTACTACTATTGAGCAAGGTACCACCTATACTGTACCTATGCATTTCGTTTTTGTTCCCTAAATGTAGAATCTTACTCTTTTCATCATTGAATTTCATTTTATTAGATAGCACCCAATGTTCAAGTCTGTCAAGATCCTTCTGTATCTTAAATCTATCTTCCAGAGCTATTCCTGCTAGCTTGGTGTCTCAAAATTTGATGAGTTCCCCATCTATCCCCTTGTCTAAGTCATTGATGAAGTTGTAGAAGAGTACTGGGCATAAAACAGAGCCTTTAGGTACTCCACTGCATACTTCCCTCCATGTAGATGCAATTCCATTGAGGACTACACGTTGAGTGTGGTTGGTCAGCCAGTTATGAATCCATCTGAGGGTGATGCTGTCTACCCCACATTTTTCTATTTTATCTAGTAGTAGGTTATGCTCTACTTTAGCCTTACTGAAGTCCAAGTAATTATATTGACAGTATTCCTCTGGTCCACTAATTTTGTCACTTTGTCAAAGAATGCAATAAGATTAGTCTGGCATGATCTGTTTTTGACAAACCCATGTTGTTGTTTTTTGGTTTGCTATTAGAAATGTCCCCTCTCCAAAAGAGATCGAAACTAGGTTCCCAAACCTTATTGGAAGTTATAACTGTGAATGGGGGAAAAGTTGCCACATACGATAATAACCTGATTGATTTTTCTGGAATTTTACATTTACCACAGTGGTTAGATTTTGAGTTGCATGCATGAGACTGGCTGACTGTCTGACTGACGATTTTGATTCAATTATCAATAAAGCTTGTAAACCTACGTTCATTTCCGCACATCCTGAATCTCTGGATTCAGAACAACAAATATCACCTGAGATGTTACAAAGTCCCTTTTTTATGATGAAGCATAAAAGCAGTTTCAAGTTGGATATGGCTGTCACACCACCAACAAAAAGTTTTGATTTTTAAAAAATATGACATATGTGGTTTTTTTTAAAAAAATATGACACATAAACTGGTACCTCCTAGGTCAGTGTTTCTCAACCTTGGCAACTTTAAGTCCTGTGGACTTCAACTCCCAGAATCCCCAGCCAGCTCTCGCTCTCGCTGGCTGGGGAATTCTGGGAGTTGAAGTCCACAAGACTTAAAGTCGCTAAGGTTGAGAAACACTGTTCTAGGTGTTCTGGCCATCATCTCCCATAATTCCTTGCTCTCCTTTCCTTAAGTCCACATGCAGGATTAAAAAGTAAAATAATACTGGAGAGTGGGGAGGTGGTTTGCTTATTTTCATCCCTTAATAACACCGTTCATGTCCTTAGATTCTGGTCACTGCATTTATTTTACTTCATTGGTACTTGCAACATCTTGGGTTTCAAACTTAATTTTTAATATTCTTACATGCTTATTCCCCAGCTCTTTCAAGACCAGTCATGTCATACATTAAATAAAAAAGATACCTTATCATGCTGCTTAATGTGAAACCATGCTGTTTGCCCTTGGTTACAGACTTTCAAAAACTTTTATGTCACTTAGCGGCATCTGCTTGAAAGCTGATCCAAAGGCCTTTTGAAAAATGGTTGAAGGACACCGAAATCCCATTAAATACTGAAATGCCATTACAGAATATGTTTTACTTCTAATATTCAATAATTTTGTAGTTTAGGCCCGAGCTCCTCTATTGCTGGTTGTTTAGTTATCTTTTTTTTAAAAAGTAATTATTTTTCCATTACATTTCTGGAAATAGAAATTGGGTTTTGGAGAAGAAAATGACTTCAGACTTTCCTTGGCATGTCCACCATTTCTCCTGTTTCTTGCTGGTCAAAGTCATTCAAACTTACGTTTCTAGTATGTTATTCTTTAACTCATTGCAATATTGCCTGTTATTGTAGATGTATCCAGTCTGACATAGTTTTTCCATAATGTCTATGATAAAACATCTATAAAATGTTTCAGTCCTCTGGGTAACTTGTGTGTTGTCTTTCTGCTTGGTGGATCTAGACTTGTATTATATTAGTTGAAGCCTCTTTTACTACAGGTAGTCCTCAGGTTACAACAGCTCATTTAATGACCTGTTCAAAGTTACAAGGCACTGAAGAAAGTGACCTATGACCATTTTTCACACTTACAATCATTGCAGCTATCCCCATGATCACATGATCAAAATTCAGGTGCTAGGCAACTGACTCACATTTATGACCATCCCAGGGCCATGTGATCACCTTTTGTGACTTTCTTTTTTTAAAATATTTTTTTAATTTCCATTTTCATAACATACAATCACATGTATACTATACATAGCCAGTATCATATAGTATTAAATAATAATTACATCAGTTCCTCTTGTCAACAATGCCCAGAAAAATAAAAACCCATTATAGCTCTTCTACTCTCCATACACCTCTTTCTTCTACCTCTCTCCAACTTCCTATCTTCCCTCCATCATCCTTTCCTATTCTACTTCCCCTTCCTTTCTCCTTCCCCTCTCGCTACATTCCACTCCTCCTTTTGTGACTTTCTAACAAGCAAAGTCAGTAGGGAAAGCCAGATTCACTTAACAACCATGTTACTATCTTAACAACTGCAATGATTCACTTAGCAACTGTGGCAAGAAAGGTCATAAAGTGGGGCAAAACTCACTTAACAAATGTTTCACTAAGCAACAAAATGTTTAGCCTCAATCGTGGTCGTAAGTCAAGGACTAACTGTACTAATATTTGTTAGCCTAGTAAAAATCTTTGCTATGAAACTTGCTTTTTCAAATCTGCCATCGTCAAACAAAATTGTCCCTTTCTTTCTTAGTAACTTGCAAACACTTTTGCTTTTGAAAAGCTGAGTTGTTTCCGGATCACTTTTAATTCATGTGCCTTTCAAACAGATATTTTTCTCTCTCAATTCTGCTATCAAATCCTGCAGGGAAGTTGTCAGTCTGTATTTAAGACTTTACATTGCAAATAATCCAAATTTGCTCTAAGGAAAACCTGAAGGTGGGAACGAAGATAATGCAGTCCCACAAATCTCACATTCCCAGGAAATCCAAAGAAATTCTTTTCAAATAAACTAACTCAGGGCAGTTTTAGAGGTTGAATTATTTCCTCCAAATTTGCACTTTTTAATGATTCTGATACTTTCTACTCTATTCGGGCACTTTAAGAGTTGGAGATGGGGTCTAGTTCAAGGTGTCAGTGGTAAGCGGGAAGAAGACAGAGCTCAATGTTTATTTGAAAGATATGGTACTTCAGGCAACTCTTTTGCCAAGATAATTGATGGAAGAAAAGAAAGTTGACTTGGGTAGCCAGAAAGCACGATACAATGCAGCAGTCTTAAGAGTTGACTGCATTAAAGCTCAGCTTCTGATTAAATAAAAACTCTTCTGAAAACATTCAGCCAAACATTCCAACTGCTGTTTTAGCAGATAACAAAGCCACCAGCACAACTGAAGAAGCTTCTTGAATGAAAAACAAAACATTTTCAAAGAAAAAAATCAAGAATGTCCAACTAAGTTGCCTTTTGGAAAAGCACCTTTGGCACAACCATGACCTGGTTGTCTGGTAAGAATCTCCATAGGCAGGTAATACAACATTACTTAGCCCTGTCTATACCCCTGGCTGACACTTAATCTGCAGTAGTGAAGAGAATGGCCTCCCTACATCAGCACTCAAAGCAACATGTTGGTCTCTTGATGGAGTGAGATGTGATTTCCAGATTTCCCAGCCAAAAGGGTAGGCGGGGAGGGGTTTGTAGAAGAGTGTCCAACACAACTGATGCTTCCATAGAGGGGAAAGGCTGAGCTATACTTTCTAAACTCAGATACACTTACTCCTTATTTAATTACTGATTGCATAAAGATCATTCAAAGTTACAATGCTCCCCCACCCCCAAATCTACTTACCACCCAATTCTGGAGTTCTGATGCCTGCACCCATCCACACCTATGGTCATATGACCATGTTTTGGGTGTTTGGCAATCAGCTCAATTTAGTAGCCCATTGCAGTGTTCTGCAGTCTCATTTATGCTCTTTTTGCCATTTTACAGCGTTTTCAGCCAGTTACTGGCAAAAAAAAACAAAAAACACCCTCCCGTAGGAATACATTGATTTGCTTTTCAAGTGCTGCTGCAAAAAAAGTTGTAAAATCAGGTCATGTGGGTGCCTTAACTTGCAACAAAAACCATGGGCTCCATTATGGTTGTAAGTCAAGGACTACCTGCATCTGTTGAACAAGAACTTTCTGACAATCAGTATCCTTTACAATAATAGTGTGTTTCAATTTTATTGAAATCTTAAAGTGCAAGTAGCAGGAATACTGGAGATTACCCGCTTTTTAAAAATCATGTTGCATCTACTGACTGCATGTGTTCCTGCGTTAAATTCTCAGCTCCCTTCCAGAAATCCACCCTTGATTCCGTTTCTTCTCTATATTACATAGGCAGAATTAAAGAGGCTTTTTGCAAACAGGCAGGATAAAAGTGATTTCATTTCATTCCATTTATTTCATTCCCATGCATGTTTCTGGTCAATCAGGTACAGTGCTCAGGGCCACTAGTACCAACTGAAATGCAAATATAAATTAAAAAGTTTGCACCCGCGCACACAAACACACGCACACTAGACACTAGCATGAATGAACAATTAAAATACTGCCAAAGAAAATGAGTTTTGAGCATTCTGTTTAAGGGAGGGAGAGCAGAGGGAACTCCTCAGGGAGGGCACTCCATGGCCTGGAGTAATACACGGTAAAATCCTCTCTTGCGTGCCAATTAAATGCTCCCCTGAGTGCAGAGGCATCTTTAGAAGGGCATCTCTAGCTTCCTAGTTTTGTTAAAGAAAATGTGTCTCTGAGATCATCCGTGTTAACAAAACCAATTGCTTCTTTGGTGTTATATGGCGCGCCCCCCCCCTCCAAAGTGCCAAATTATCTCTGCAGCAATTTAATGCAGCTCAGCAGCATTTGGTAAGGGGAAGAGTGGTTGGGACTCTGTTGTGCAGTAGGTGCACTATGATGTTACATACATCTACAAAAACGAGGAGATTTACCAACTGAATCCATCATTTCAAAGAGAAATTGGATGGAATACTTGACAATGCTATGTGCACCTCACTTCTTTAAAGCAGCAGGCTCTTTTTCCAGGCCTCTGAACTAGTTTGGGGGAAAAAAGCATCCCTGGAGTTGGCTCCTTATATTTTTCAGAGTATAAGCCGCAATTTTCCTCCTTAAAAGAGGGTGAAAATTTGGGTGTGTCTTATACACCGAATGTAGCCCCACCCACCCTCTGGCCCCCACCCCTTGGCCTCTGCTTCCCAGCAATTTGCCTCCTTGCAGCAAACAGCAAACAGACTGGTTAAGTTTCAGCACAGCCTGATTAGCACAAGCAGCTGATTGTTGGTAGGGTCAGCCTTCTGACAATCAGCTGCTTCAGGCTGTAGGGATTGCCATTGCCTATTGCTGCCTCCGTGTGCCCTGTTTTCAGCCTCCGCGCTCCCTTTTTATGCCCATTCTGATCCCTGCCACCCAGAGTGGGTAGAAAATGGGGCATGCAGAGGCCAAAAATGGGGTGTTTGGAGGCTAAAAATGAAATGTGGAGGCTGAAAATGGGGTGTGGAGAGGCAACAATAGGCTATGGCAATCCTTGCAACCTGAAACAGCTGATCGATAGGAGGCCAATCCAACTGACAATTAGCTGCTTGTGCTAATCAGGCTGTGCTGAAACGGAAACGGAAACAGGCTGTTTTCTGTTTTCTGCAAGGAAGCAAATTGCTGGGAGGCAGAGGCAGAGGCAGATTTTTTTTCTTGTTTTCCTCCCCAAAAGCTAGATGCATCTTATACTTCAGAGTGTCTTATACTCCAAAAAATAAGGTATATCTTTAATGTGACTCCTTGAAACAGGGTGCATCTGTTTTCAGACCACATTTTTAAAGAGATATTTACCTTTGTGTTCCTGCCAATTATGAAGCAGCTTAGAATCTTATTTATTTATTTCACTATGCCATCTCAATCATGCATAAGCTTATTACATAGCATAGGCTACAAGATTCCTTGTGATATATGAAATTCCCTTTGGGGTTGATGGACATTTTTACAGGTTTTGAAAGAAGTTGTAGTCTATGAGAAGATTTCCCCAATCACAGAATTGCGTTCACAGGCAATTTCACCACTTACAAAACACCTATTTTTCAGATGGGACCCTCCTGCAGGTTACTCTCTAGTACAGGGCTAGCAAACCATCACGGCAGTGTCACGGGATGCATAGGGACTTTTTTCCCCTTCGCAAAACTTTCCATAAATCCTTCCATTTCCCACCATCCAGTCAGAGCCAAAGAAGCTCCTTGGATGAGAAGCAAAACATCTTCAATGGGAAACGTCCAGTTGCTTGAAAAAAGCACCTTTGGGATTGCCCTCCTATATTATTTTTGGAGCATTGACATGCTTATTTGTGTGATGTTGGGTTTTTTTTATACTAAACTCAGCTTTTCTATCCACATCTGGCCCTGAGATAACCAAGCTTGATCGATTTAATAAATCTGGACATCTGCCCATCAATCACCCATGAACATCATCTGACTAGGCCTGCCATCTTGATTGGAGGGAGGTGTCTTTTTATGATCCACAAAATAAATACCTCAATGAAGCCTTAAGGAAAATTTGAAGATTTAGATGTAGCTTGTCACACGGCCTGTAGCACGGCCTCCTGCTCTTAGTGCACTTTTTAAAATATTACTTTTTTATCTTAAAAGATCAACCAAACTGCAGAAACAGCCTGTTATAAAAATGCTTCACTAACTTTGTCTGACACTTACTAATAGCTTGCTTTCTAGTCTTCCCTTTTTCTTTTTTCTTTTTTGGATCCAGCTGCTGCAATATCATCAGACTGTTTTGGAATACAGAATGAGTTAAGTTCTCTCTCTCTTTTTTCTTTAGCTAGAGTAGCAGAAACTACCTGTAATCATCCATCATCCTTAAATTGACTCATGTCTGACACTGTCAGCTTTGAAAACCAAAGGTACTTGCCAACACCACAAACTGAAAATGGTTTCATTCTAATCCTAAATAAATGTAACTGGAGCATTACACATACTATATATATTTTTTCCTCTTGAGGGGGCCAGTAGAAAAAGAAGAAAGAATGTTACCAGGAGGTGATGATTGCAAAATGGAAGAAGTTTACAGATGTAATTGATGTGCTGGCTATTTTACGGCTTAACTCTGGGCCAGAGGAAGGATTTCACTGACATCTGCAATATGTGGGGTTAATTCCATTTCAAAATTAAGGGAAAAACAGAAAGAACATTCATAATTCAAACAAAGATGTGTATCTTGTGGACTAAACTGAGATGTTAATCAATTTAAAGCCCAAATTTTATCCATGCAAATTACAGTGAAATGATCTGAAACTTAGTGATGGAGAAAATGTTTATATCACTGCTTCCAATCAAAGTTCTGATATTAAGTTAAAATGTGGTGCCCTCCATTGGCAGAAATGTAATAGACAGCCATCCTCTCTCCAAACACCAGACTCCAGAATTATTTTTAAAGGAAGCTGTCTTTGGTCTCTGGCAATAGTGCATATGCAGTGTCCTCTTTCTAAAAATGCTAAGAACTTGCTTCTCAGTTCCAACTCTCAGTGGAGATAAATAAATAATGGTCTTAGATCCAGTCAAGCTGTTTCCCCTGTTTTCTTTTGAATCTGTCTCCATGTGGTGCATCTTCACTGCATTTGAGGTAGATCGGGATCTTGTGGATCACCTTCATTTACTCACTGCTGGAGACATAGGTATTGGAGATCATTAGCATGCAATAGATTCAGTAATGATTCTCATTTGTATTCAATCGTATTCCTTACAGTTTTCCACCACTTGCACTTTCTATCTGGCCTTTTTCTGCTCAAGAGTATTCCCGCAGTTGATTATTTTTCGCTCTCTTAGAGGGGATGCTAATCAAGTCTCATTTCTAAGTATAACAAATTCTCAAACACTTTTGTTGCAATTTTGCCCAGGTCAAACAGTATTTTTCACGGGCCACTTTATAGCAACTGGGTAACGTTTCTGTCATGATGTAAGCAGTTAAATGCCTCTTATCCTATAATGGAGTAAAGCGCCATTAAAGAAGGAGTCTCATTTTCTATAAGCAGTAATAAACTCATGCATGAAGCCACTACTGAAATTGCAAGAAGACTGCTCTGGTATTGAATGAACAATCTAACAAAATGGTGGAAGGAAAAACGAGAAGGGAGGAAGGGAGGAAGAAAAGGAAGGAGGGAGGGAGGGGGAAAAGGAGGGAGGGAGAAAAGGGAGGGAGGGAGAAAAGTAAGGAGGGAGGGAGGAAAGAAGAAAGGAAGGAAGGAAGGGTTTCAACAACAAAAAACCTGAAAAAATCCTAAAATCCTGATTTGTATATTTTCTCCTTTTCTGCTCCTCAGTCACATGTATATATTAATACATTCACATAAATCATGATTGGTTTGTACAATTTTTCTAAATAAAACGTCATTATCACACATAGCAAGCATTCTAGGGTTAAAAAAAGATTAGAGCCCTTCACTAGCATGCATCATTATATTTATTCCCAGAGTAACAATAAGCCAATATGAATCCTTTTGAACTGCAGAAGCAAACAGGATGAAGGATTTGAAGTCAAGGATTTACCTCTGAGAACACATCCGGAAAGGAAAGAGAAACAAATGATCAGTAGCTGAGTTTTAGAAGATAGTGTATCTCTGACAGGAAGAACTGCCATGATTGAGACTGTAGGTTCTCGTTCTCGTTCTCTCTCTCTCGTTCTCTCTCTCTCTCTCTCTCTCTCTCTCTCTCTCTCTCTTCTCTCTCTCTCTTTTTTCTCTCTCTCTTTTTTTTCTTTAGATATACAAACATAGGTGGGAACATATGAAAAGATCCTGGCTAGATCTTCTGCAGGGAAGCATCATGTATATTTCCAGGACTTCAAAAGGGCCAGATTCTAAATCTCCTGCAACTATTGTTCTTTTTTCATGAAATGTAGAGCAATGGAAGACATGGAAAAAAGAAAGTGGAGAGGAAGAGGATGATGAATTTCCAGAAAATGGTGTGCCATGGCAACTTTCCAAATCAATAGCAATGGGGGGATTCCTGCAGCATCTGGAAGGTGTGAAGGAGAAGCAAGCCAAGTGAAGTAGAAACCAAGTAGTCGTCATGTTGAAAAGACAGTCCTGGCCCCAAAGAAACAGAATTGAAAAAGGTGGTCAAGGTGCTTCCTTTCCAGGATGATGGTTAAGAAGGGAATGGTAATTTCCAATTCATTAGCCAGTAGGCCTTCCTGATTTTCACTTTTCCCTCTTCCCCATCTCTGAAAGAATAAGTACAGTAGGGAAATTGAAAATGAAAAACAAACAACTCTAACGTAACAAAGCAAGGTAATCAATAAGATTAAGGATAGGAATGGCCCTGGGAGGATACATGAAGGAACCTAGATGTTAATTTACTTAGACATGAGTACAAGAGCAAACTCTTTGAGAATAATAATAATAATAAGAAGAATAGAGTACAAAGTAAGAGCTGTAAGATTTCTTTAGGACATTATTAGGAAACACATATGTACAAAAGAAGAATATGCAGTTTATGCATATTATGCACAGAAACAGATTACTCACTCTGTTACTCTCTAGAAGGAGAAATAGATCATCAGCCAATGGAAACATGCCATGCAACGTCTGGATATTCTCCCGTTCAACATATGTGTTGCCAACCATGATAGGATAAGGCAGTGTTTTTCAACCTTTTTTGTGCAAAGGCACACATTTTTCATGAAAAAAATCACGAAGCACACCACCATTAGAAAATGTTTAAAAAATTTAACTCTGTGCCTATATTGACTATAGGCGGGTGTTTTTCCCACGGCACACCTTACACTATGTCACGGCACACTAGTGTGCCGCGGCACAGTGGTTGAAAAACACTGGGATAAGGTAGGAGCAGATCGTGGCATCATATACTCTTAGGAAATGTGAAAGAAGAGGACGTTTGTGATACAAATGAAGGAATATGAGCTCAGAATTCTACTTATCACCTAAGTCAGTGATGGTGAACCTTTTCGGCACCAAGTGCCAAACCACAACGCATGCATTGGAGTGCCGGAAACCCAAACACCAGTTGGCCAGTGTGCATGTCCACAAAGAGGGCTTCACCATTATGGACCTAATTCATTCACACACATAAGACATGTTGTGTATCAATTTTCCATAAAATAGTTTTTGTTCAGTAGGATGTGGTAAGCAATAGAGGGCAATATTCAGGAAGCAATTGATAATTGAGGAGCCAGCCACATGCTTTGGGCTAGTGCATTGTCTCCAAATGTGGCCATGTATATAACTTAAAAAGAAAACCATCAATCATCTTCCTGTTGATTTGCAGGTACAGCTAATTGTTTTCTGTCAGCACCTGGGAAGGAGGGAGGGAGGAAAAGGAAGGGAAGGAGGGAGGGAGGGAAGAAGGAAATGTTTTCCACAGACACTCTTTCAAGGCTGGGGACAATATGCTGACCCTGTAAACCGCTTAGAGAGGGCTTTAAAAGCACTGTAAAGTGGTATATAAGTCTAAGTGCTATTGCTATTAGCTATGGATGAGACTGGGAAGATCTAGCAGTATATCTCTTCTGTTTCATTAGCACCATTTCCTAAGACGTTTCTCAAGGCAGTCTCATCCCTGAAGCACTTCTAACTATCTCTTAGGCAGTTCCACAACTGGAATTTCTCTCTATGCTCAAACAGTGCAGCCTCTCCCATAGGAGCATTCAACAAGTGCAACGTATCACGCTACAACTTTAAACATATTGCCTGAACACCTGTCCTTAAAGCAGTCACAGAGAAATGCATTTTTGTGCAGAAAGGGGTCAGCTCTCCATGTCAGGTGTTCTGCAAGTGGGTGGCAGAAATTGACAGAACATAATGCCTTTTCAGTTCCACTTAGTCACCTTTCCGACCTTTGTATAAAAATGGTAGTATTTCTATTTCACATCAGAGGAAGACTCAATAGCTCTGATTCAACAAGGAATGCAAAACAGGAGCCTCGCTGCCTGTCCTAATGCCAGAATCTCACATTTGTATTATTCCAATTTGTCTCAGTGAGGTTTAAACTTTTAATACTCGCCTATAAATATATAAAAAGGCAATTCCATGGAACCATAGGACATCATCTCTCACAAATAATGGCACAATCTAGTCAAAAGTAAACGCTTTGTTTAAAGATAATACAAGGTAGGCTCTATAATTTTCCAAGAAAATCTATTCTGTTCACTTTTGATATTTTCAATTGTTCTTGGAGGTTTGTTTTCTTTTGTTTGAGCATGGAAGGCAGGCGGGGCCACACATTTTACATAGTTATAGCACAAACTTTGCACATTACAAATCATTGTGTCAGGCAGAGGTGATATTCAGCAGGTTCTGAACAGTTCTGGAGAACCAGTAGCAGAAATTTTGAATAGTTCGGAGAACCGATAAATACCACTTCAGACTGGCCTCACCCCATCTATTCTCTGCCTCCTGAGTCCCAGCTGATCAGGAGGAAATGGGGATTTTGCATTAAATTTCCCCTGGAGTGGGGTGGGAAGGGAGATTTTACAGTATCCTTCCCCTGCCACACCCACCAAGCCACACCCACCAAGCCACGCTCACCAAGCCACACCCACAGAACCGGTAGTAAAAAAAAAATTGAATCCCACCACTGGTGTCAGGTATCACGGACCCACCTAAACCTCACCTTTCTTTGGGGCCATTTTGTCTTTCCTACCCCCAATTTCCAACTGTATTATGATCTTTCATGGACCAAATAGAGGACAGAGAACTTCTAAGGAAGGGAGAGGTTGTTTTCTTGGTTAGCCAGGTGGATCTATAGTGAGAAATGCAAACCGGACAAAGGGAGAAATGAAATCAAATATATAAGAACATCCTTTAAGGCATGCCCAAATTTGGTTCATAAAGGTTATTGGGATTTTAATGGGTGTGTGGGTGTGTCATGTTACAGAATTAGAGTTTTCCCCATGTGTGGCAGACTTCATGTGTATACAGAACAACATGGCTAGCCAGAAATATTTCAGATTTTTAGCAGGTGTGATGCAATGCAGCATGGAGGTGGACGCCAGGAAGGGGAGGGTTGCATGTTAGAGAAGTAAGAAGCAACTCAGTCTGGATGTGAGAGAAAGAGGATGAGGACAAGGCCTTCCTAATAGTTCACAATCTAAATGCAGATAGATAGATGCAGTCCTCGGTCTGTCAAGATTTTTTTCTGTACATAAGTGTGAAACAATAAAGAACTCAGCTTGGAACAATTGTCGTGTGTTATTCCTGGTTTGGGTCCTAACATCAGCAAATCAGTGACATTTTAATTCTGTTCATTTTAATTCCAATAATTCGTATAGAGATTTAACTAGCTGCAATCCACATTTTTAATTTGTAAATTAGTGTGTTTATGTATACGTATCTATTTATACTCTGTGTGCATGTTGGTGTTTATCTCTACCTGTCTTTTTTTTGTATTTCATTCTAAGAAAATTGTTTTAGTATATTATTGAGAAATGGGTTTATGATTTATGATTTCAGTGTAAGTTCAGAAAAGACCATTGACATATTATCTGAGTGTCTAATTGTGAATATCACATGCCAATCTATGACTGACATTTCCTTCAGCACCAAAGCAGTAAAAGAGGGGGGCAGGGGAGAAGAAGGAGAAGAAGACCAATACAATTAAACAGACAGACCATCAATATCTTTGTTGGTATCATGGCCTAGGCCCAGGACTCAGTGTCTGAATCTGATTCTGAGGAAGCTGCTTCAGTTGAACCTGTGGAATGGTAGTCTCAAGGGACATCAAGCCAAGAATCATATGAAGCTGGTAAAAAAAACAGGCAGCCGGGACAGTCAAATGAGGATAGCTAAATCCTATAGTTCCCATGCCTGACAGGTAGACAGTAGGGCAGAGATGTTATTTAATGCACCTTGCAAAGCAAAGGAGTAAATATCTTGATTAGTGACAGCTGGCTGCAGCTTGATTTAAGAAGCAACCCTGACTCACCTTCCCTTTGCTGAAAACAATATCTGATCTCCAACTCTTACATGATATTACTAGGATTCCTGTTCATGTAAGAAATCTTAAATCTTTGACCTTTAGACAGGCTGACAACTCTGACCTGGCTCTCAGCTTTGGACTGATTTTGGACTATTCTTCTGCATATTCCTTTTAAAAGTAAATCATTCAGGCAAGCCTGTCAGGGACTCTGTTATGGTTTGGATGTTTTGATTGTGGTTATTTCTTTCACCTTGAGTGAACTATGAGTTGCCACAGCAACTATGTGTGAATCAGTATTTGAAATCTGAAACAGGAAAGTTGGTAGTTTTTAAAGATTATACCAAAGTTTATGCCAGACTTGTTAAGTACTACTGTTCAGCATAAAAATCAA
This sequence comes from Thamnophis sirtalis, assembly GCF_051295495.1. Taxonomy (NCBI): domain Eukaryota; kingdom Metazoa; phylum Chordata; class Lepidosauria; order Squamata; family Natricidae; genus Thamnophis; species Thamnophis sirtalis. The sequence continues at coordinate 74,276,345 of NW_028261385.1, read as the reverse complement.
AAGGTGGTAGTAGCAATGGCTACTTGCACAGAGATGTCTACTACCAGTTATGACATGTTTAAAGACAACCATACATTCACATGCATGCTGTGACTACCCAATTTTCTATTCATGTTGGTATTGTAACTATTAATGCAAAGCAATGGAAGCAAGTGGTATGTGCATTTAAATGTGATTAGGTATATTAAAAATCTGTCTTAGTAAAACATATTTTCCCTTAATTTCTTGGGGCCTTAAGTTAGTCAACCAGTGATGATTAGTCTGGGGAAACAGCTTATTTCTGCTTTGTGTGAATAATTGTCATTTCCCAGGTGACTGGTGCATCTACAGGTATTTTAAAAACAGAGAAAATCCCTAGTCACCTTTTTTTCAATTTATATTCTTCCATCTAATTTCTTACCAGCTAATGTTCTTTGAGCCACTCCAAATCAACTTCTAAGGAGAATTATTAATTAAGGAGACTGCAGAGGGAGTAAGTCTTCTCCCTCCTTCCGTTCCCTTCCACCTTTTCTCCTCAGATTCCATAGGAAGAAAGAGGCAACACTCAAACAATGGCAAGTTGTGCCTCAGACAAATTAAAACTCTTCAAAACACAAAAACGAGACATTCCAACCTTGCAGCTGTATTTTCAAAAGAAGTCTCACTTTTCTCTTCATGCTCCCTCCCTTCTCTACTTCCTTCTTTCTTCTCCTTTCTTTCCTTCTTCCCTTGCCTCTCCCCTACTCCCCTCTTCCTCTTCCCCCTCCTATCCTCTCTCTTTCTCTTTCTATCCATTCCCACCTTCCTCTCCTTTCCTCTTTCTTCCTTCTCTCCCCTTTCCTCTCTTCTCCTCTCCTCCTCTTCCTTTCCTTTTCTATTGTTGTGGTTATCTCTTTTCAGCTCTCATCTGGTGCATTTTTGGGATGGTATTCCAGCAAACCCTGTTGTAATTTTATGCTTATCCTTTCCTATTCCCTTTAGGGTGGTAATAATACAAAATACCATATTTTTTGGAGTACGAGACGCACCAAAATTTTGAAGAGGCATTTTTTTAAAAAAAAGGTTTTGCACTCTGCAGACCTCCCAAAAACAGCTCACTTTTCTCAAAAACAGGCCTGTTTTATGTCAAAAAAAAGGCCATGCATAGCCTTTAGGAGGCTTGTAGAGTGCTCCTGAGGGCTGAGGGGGCAAAAACGAGCAAGAAACAGCCTCATTTTTGCTCTCCCCAGCCCACAGGAGCACTCTGAAAGCCTCCTAAAGGCTATGCATGGCCATTTTTGCTGCATTCAGTGTATAAGATGGACTCAGATTTTCACCCTCGTTTTTGAGGAAAAAAGGTGCGTCTTATACTCCGAAAAATACGGTAGGTGCATGGGATGGTAAGCAAAGCAACCCAGAATGTATATTTTAACCTTTTATATGGAAAAACAAATATGTAAAAGTGATAAAGATAAATAAGAATAATAACTATGTGAATGTATACTTGTAGCTATATATCAGAGAATAAAACTAAGAAACTTTTATAAAAAAAAGAAGAAGACTCACTTGACAGGATAACCTATCAATCCAAGCGGCATGATTTTTATATAAGTCCCCCCTAAAACCTTAGTCAGACCATTTTTCAATATCTGGGATCCAAATTCAGGCGCGATGACTGAACAATCCTGACACTCTTTCCTTTAAATTATTTTGTTTTCCTAGCAGGTGCCTGGGGGGGCTAAAGAAGAACAGGTTTGTCAAGCGAGTGAAGCTTGCAGACAGCCAAAGTTATGCTTCAGTTCACTGCAAAGGCCCCTTGAAATCAAGCTTTGAATGTACACTAAGTCAAAGCATGAGATATGGTAGCCCGACAAGCTGCGTGTATGCTCTAGCCCTTTACTCCTTCCGTCAATATACCTACATTTTATTCCAAGCCCAGGGAGGCTTTACATCAAGGATCCCCCAGCCCTTATTGATCCATCAGGAAAAAACAATTAAGGAATGTGCTTATGCCTCAGCTTTCTCACCAATGCTTTTAACTGTTTGATCACTTCCAAACACAACGCTCCCAGAGCTCTCTTGTGTGTCCACATTACAGGCTTAAACGAGTTTAATAACGATAACTCTTTCCCCGAGGAAGTGTCGTTTGAAGAAAAGGAAGAAGGGACTCAAAAGCTCTCACCACCGTTAGGGAGGAAATTTGGGAATGATCAAGAATCCTCAGTGTTTAACCCATTCCTAGGTAGAAGAAGGCGTGGTGGAACAAAAGTACCTCTGGGAGAATGTGCACCCACATCCAGCATTTTAGGATAGACTATCAATGTTGTGGCCTGCCAGCAGCCAGTGGAGCTGGTGACAGACTCAGACAGTAAGCAGGAACATGGACCAGTCCTGGAGTCTGATGAAGGCTCTGCATCAGAGAGAGATGGGACCAGGGCAATGTTCCCTCTAATTTTTTTTCAGTGTGAGCGGAAAAGTATAGTGTTTGAGCGGCACATTTTCATGCCTGAGCACCTGAATTTTTTTCACAGATGTCACCTAAGACAACAACGAAATCAGTGTTATTTGAAACTCAAAGTTATGTTTATTCAAGGTACCCGCTTAATTAAAAGTGCTATATAATATCAGTATCACTTAACAACGGTCCTGCTTAGCAACCAAAATGTTGGCTCAGAAACTCTGGCATTGAAGCACGCAAGTCTTAAAGCTGTCAAGTTACAAGACCTTTGCACCCCTAACCCTTTAGGAAAAAAAAAACCAGGGGTCTTCAAACCTGACAGCTTTAAGCCTTGCTGACTTCCAGAATTCCTCCTCCAGTCATGTTGCAGCAACGTCATCTGCGTGGATCTGCTCCATCTTCGGTTTTTTTCACAGGAGGCAGGGCTGCTGCTGAAGATGCCAACGAGCCCCCACCGCCACTAGAACATGCATTTGTTTAGCATGACATAGAATAGTCTTTCAACCAGAAGTATGGAATAAAAGAGAGACTGATAAATATAAAAAATAAATAAAACCAAAAAGCAGCTATTTATTTGAGTTCTAGATAAACATTTAGTTCAGATTTAATAGTGTTTCAGAGATGTGGCTGTCAGCTATTTGTGTATGTATGTTATTATTATGGAAGGTTAGATGAGATTTCACCAACATTATTCACCCCTGATTAATGCATTCATTCTAATAATCGAGTCTGACTCTGAATTACAAATCTATGTCTGAAGAATCTGGGTTAAGTTTTGGATTGGAAATTTGGGGAACATGAAAGTTTATGCATAATTTTTGTAATTTTTTCATTGGGTCTTAATAATGATTTTATTCATTTGGGATTTTTTTCATAGGCTTAACACAGCTCTAATTTTGTCATTAGGAGCAATGTAACATTGGCCACTAATGTATTGTATACTGGTTGCCTTAGAAGGTAACACCTTTTGTATAGTAGGAACTTAAGATAGCAGACTTCATACAGATAAACAATTGAGAAATATTGTTCTTTTTAAAAAGCAGTGTTAATTGCTGCACCTTTCTCATATTAAGTATATTAGCTCAAGTTCATGTTAGGAAAAACTTTCAGTCTTAAAGGTTTGGTGAGGAGAAATTCAAAAATTATTTTAAAGAATTTAAATTAAATTTGAGGCTACCTCTGCTTTCGCTCTCCCTCCCTCAGTTGTGCAGCAGCGGCAGCGGCAGCTCTCAGCCTATGGCGGAAGCGTCACACAGGCTGTGGAAGGAGGAGGAGGAGAAGGGAACCAAAGAGAGGCTTTTACCGGGTCTGCGCCCCACAGCCAGGACCGTCCTTGCGCCTCAAGCCGCGTTTCTTCCTGCAAAGCCCTTCGGGCAACCCGAGAGTTCCGCTTGACACCAGAAGGGCTTTGCAGGAAGAAACGCGGCTTGAGGCGCAAGGACGGTCCTGGCTGTGGGGCACAGACTCGGCAAAAGCCTCTCTTTGGTTCCCTCCTCCTCCCCCTCCTTCCACAGCCTGCGTGACGCTGCCGCCGTAGGCTGAGAGCTGCCGCTGAAACAAGTTTGGGAAGGTCCTTTGCGGGCGGCCAGTTCTAGCCGCCTGCAAAGGACTTCCCCACGTTTGCTTTGAAAGAAACCTCTGCGCGGCAGTTAGAAACCTCTGCGCGGGGGTTTCTTGCCATGTGCGCGGCCGCGCAGCCGCGCACCTTAGAGGGAACAGTGGACCAGGGCCATCCAACAGTTATCAGCTGCCTTTGGAGTCGGAGATCAGTGGGGCAGAAGAATAGCTGGAGCCTGTTCCTGATGCGCACATGCGCAGAGCTGCCAGCATAAGAAAACAGTTAAGGAACAATTGCCGACTCGGGAGTAAAGGCACAGGTGCATGGCGAATGGCCCCTCCCATAGGGAATTAAAGAGAAGCGAAAGGGGAATGGAGTTTGCAGGAGACAATATGTTTAATTAGTATGAAGATTTGTTCATGACTCTCAGAGACTCCTTGCCAAGTATTTTCTTGTACAGCATTGCATCTGGAAGATATAGGCCTGGCAACTCTCCACACCTGATAAGGTCTGTAGTGTAAATTCACCCTTGTTGGATGCAAATGAGAGGAATTCACATTAGCTTAATAATTTGTCGTGAGAAGGAATCTGCTTCATGATTTTGTGAAGCCTAGGTCAGAACAATAGATATATTCCTCTACATACTGAACTGTCTTTGGATGCAGTGCAGTGTTTAAAGTAGTAGACTTAAGGCTCAGGAGACCCAAGTTCAAGCCCTCACTCAACCTTGGAGCTCCTGAATGACTTGAGTCTGCTCCTTCTGTCTTGTCCCAAGCTGCTTCGTAGGGCGGTGATGGAGGGAAAAAATGCAGTGTGTCATGTTGAGCTTCTAGAGACAAGGTAAGGTTTCGATGCAATAAATACATGCAATTAATTCCATTGCATATGAGAAATGTAAGGGATAGTCAAATCCAGGTAAATCTCCCCCCACTGCTGACAATAAACAGCAATTAGACCACAATGCAAAGAAGCAGTTGTATAACAGGAACATTGTCCTCTTCAAACCTGGCCTGGCCTTCTGATCTGCACACCTACATCTACTTTGACCAATTCTAAGCACTTTTACTAAGAAGTTATGCACTGCTCCAGCTGTTCTTGCACAAACAGGGTGAGAAGCCTAAAAGGGGCAGCTGGTCCAAATCATGAAGCCTCCTTTGTACATTTTAGAAAACCTCAATGTCTACCTAAACAATTGAAATGCTCAAAAATGTCTTCTTAACTACCCGCTGCTCCCTCAAGATTCTTCTCCTCTCTCAAAGGATAAAAATAGAAGCATACTTTGTCTTGGGCACAGTGGTGTGGGAACTCCTCCCCCCACCCCCAGATAATGAAATATTTTGGGGAATATTAAAAGAGACAGAATTTTATATTTCCCCAAAAGAGAAATGGAGAAGAATCTTAACAAAGGCAGAAAACAGCCCCAGTCTTCCTGCCATAGAAAAACAGCTTCAAGTGGAAGAGACTGGTATTTGGGAATGCAAATTTTGTATCCATTCAGAAAGAGTGGGCCAATCTATTCATAAACAAAATGCCTTCAGCCACAGCTCCAACAGAAGGCTGGAGCTGATGGGAGCTGATGGGATTAAGAATTTACATTTCCCCCACCCAAATTCCAAGGACAGGACATAATAGGATTATAATAATAATATGATTAACCCACCACCATTGAAATGGTAAAAGACACAAGGCTCCCACATTGCACAACCCCCTGTAGCATTTCAATCCCCAAACCCCAGAACCCTATAAAAATCCATCCACTCAATCAGCCATTTGGTCAGTCACCCCAGAAACATGCTGCTGTCTCTGAAACTTCTGGAAACCAAATAAACAGAGACTTTATTTCCAACCAGCCAGCATCTATTTTATTTCCAGATATTTTCTCCTGGCTTGGAACCGGACTGGATTTTTCTTCCAGCAATGAGTAGGAAGGTGTGTGTAGGAAAAGACATAAATAATCCTGACTGGAATCCTCCAGTTCATTCAATGGGAACCATACTTAGCAGAGCAGAAGTGTGCTTATCCAGAAACAGATGGGTGGGTGGGTGGGAGGGAGGGAGAAGGAGGTGGAAGTGAAGGGAGGGAGGGAGGGAGGGAGGGAGGGAGGGAGGAAGGAAGGAAGGAAGGAAGGAAGGAAGGAAGGAAGGAAGGAAGGAAGGAAGGAAGGAAGGAAGGAATTCCTTCTATGGGAAGCAAATGAAGGGCAAACTTTGAGCACATCAATCCTCCAATCAGTGGAAATCAGAGCAGAGGCCAAAGAACAATACAGAAGTTCCTTGCTTATCTCTAATCTCAGGTCCTCTCATGGTCCAATAGGTTTTTTTAAAAATAGAAGTCAAAGAATTATTTTGCCACAGTGGTCGATGTTCCCAAAAATATCACAGATCTTTTCCCTAGAAGTACAACCTGAAATGGTCAGGCACAGGGAAGAGGGAGCTGGGTTTACTATCTTCCCTTTCATTTCCTGTATGTTCTATGATGTTTACTTCCAATGAAATGAGGCCAAGTGATCATTTGGTTCCAGAGAATGACTGTGATTTGCCAACTCAATGGTAAAGGTTCCCCTCACACATATGTGCTAGTCATTCCCAAATCTAGGGGGTGGTGCCCATCTCTGTTTCAAAGCTGAAGAGCCAGCGCTGTCCAAAGACATCTCCGTGATCATGTGGCTGGCATGACTAAACACCAAAGGTGCACGGAATGCTGTTACCTTCCCATCAAAGGTGGTTCCTGTTTTTCTACTTGCACTTTTTATGTGCTTTCGAACTGCTAGGTTGGCAGAAGCCAGGACAACTAACGGGTGCTCACTCCATTACGCAGTGCTAGGGATTCGAACCGCTGAACTGCCAACCTTTCTGATTGACAATCTCAGCATTTTAGCCACTGAGCCACCGCGTCCCATTAGAGGGCACTACCGGTAATTTAATCATTAGCTTTTACTTAAAGACTATGCCTGCTGGCCATTAAGACATTTCAAAAATCAATGGCCCTAAACAAAGCGAAGTATCTAAACACCAATAGCATAGCACATGTTGCTTTTTCAGTTTGCACTGGCTTTTCCACATAAAAGAAAAAATACAGAAAATAAGGCTTCTCCCAAATTGAGACTCCATTATCTTCACAAGTACAATACTAGCTATTGCATTTTGATTAAAAAAAAAACGCATGATTACTAGATAGTAATAAATCGCTAGATGCTGCCACCTAGTGGCTATAGAGATTTTTGCAGGGCACTTATGTCATCTCAAATAACTGGCCCAACTTCCCATGTTTGGGGGAAATGGGATACTACAGTAATGAAAAAGGGGTTTTCTTTTTTATTTTTATAGCAGCTGATTTCTTATTTTTGCCTGTTGCCTTTGGGTATTCTTAACAGAAGGTGTGAAAAATATTATTTCTTCCTAAATGTGATTTCTGGGAGTTAAAAGCCATCAGGAGCTCAGCCACTTTATCTAACTTAGGGTGCATTTCTCCCTGTCAGGAAAGAGCGAATCATCCGGTGGATACATTTTATACCCTCACACTGATGCTTTATTTAAGTGGAGCATTTTAGTTTTTCTGGTAGCAATAAATGGCAGTGGCGCACTTAGATGAGAGATGGTGTCATGTCTTCAATTGAGAGATTCATGGTTGAGGATAAACCCTATACCTCAAATTAAGATATTTCAAAGGAATGGTTGGCTCTGAGTAGATCCAACAATGAGTTAGAACATTTTAGCTTTTTGCAAACCTCATAGCCCTACAGCTAACTCAGAAGATTAAGACCAAAAGGCCAGCTAACGTCATGGAAGAGGGACAATTGTCCATTTATGAACCATAACAAAATACTTGTCTGAGAAACAGACCTCCTTATGAGCAGATATATCAGAATAGTAATGGTGGTCTATGTTCTTCACTAACAGTTCGGTAGCGGGAGCTTGCATTCAGCATGTCTGGGCATGCACAGAATCTTCTGCGTATGCATAGGCGTGCCTTTATAACCTCTGGGTGGGTGGGCGGAGCCTCACGCCACCACCATTACTGGTTCTCCTGAACCAGTGCAACTGGCAGTATACCACCACTGTATCAGAATGACAGTTGACTTGCCAGGAGGATCTTGGTTTTTTCGCTGCTGGGCTGGAGAAGTTGCGTCAGAAGTCTATTTTAAAATTCTGGAACAATGTGGATGGATTGAGATTGGCCTGAGCTCTTGATTCTTTTCTCTGGACTCCCTGTTGTTCTGTCCTAGGGTATCACTAAAGTAGGGGTGTCCAACCTTGGCAAGAACTGAGGACTTTAACTCCCAGAATTCTCCAATAAGCCATGTTGGCTGGGGAATTCTGTGAGTTGAAGTCCACAAGTCTTAAAGTTGCCAGGATTGGATACCCTACCCTCCAGATTTTCTTTTGAGTTCTGCCTTGGATCAGTCACCATGCCAGGGGTGAAATTCAGGGTTCACCCACAAAACCGCGCTCGACTAAACCACGCCTGACTAAACCGCATCGCTGACATCATCAACAGGGCGACAACAGCGCAGAGACAGAAGCATGCTGTAAATCCTAAACCTAAAATTAACCCCTAAACCTAAACCTAACCCCCCTAAACCTAACCCTAAACCTAAACCTAAACCTAATCCTAACCCTTAACCTAACCCTAAACCTAACCCTTAACCTAACCCTAAACCTAACCCTAAGCCTTAACCTAACCCTAAACCTAACCCTAAAGCTAACCCTAAACCTAACCCTTACCTTAAGTTGAATCGGCTTGCTTTCAAAGCGCTATTTAAAGCGCCCTTCTTTCTCCGCACTGGCTGTTGTCGCCCTGTTGATGACGTCAGCGACGCGGTTTAATCGGCCGCGGTTTAGTCGAGCGCGGTTTTAACGGGTCACGGAAATTCAGCAGGTTCTGACAGGTTCTGGAGAACCAGTAGTGGAAATTTTGAATAGTTCGGAGAACCAGCAAATACCACCTCTTGCTGGCCCAAGTGGGGTGGGAATGGAGATTTTGCAGTATCCTTTCCCTGACATGCCCACCAAGCCACGGCCACAGAATTGATAGTAAAAATATTTTAATTTTACCATTTCACCATACCCATGGTTTGATCTCAGTCTGATTTCTTTTGTGTTTTCCATTCATTGTTTACTGCGGGTCACTCTTTCACCAGAGCAGACTGAGTACCAAAGGCCTTAAAAGAAATGCTGGAATAAAGAATTTGAGGTTAGTCATAAGTTCAATTAAATCAATCAAACTCCTGGCCAATTTGAGGCAAATGGAAAAGTAATCATACATCACCAAAGCCAGGAACTAGTAAAAGAAGCTCTATATATCTGAAATGGATCTGATTGCAATCACCTTATCCACTTAAAAATAATGTTTTTGTGATTGCCTTTCAACATCAAAGAGAGGATTATTACTGGGCAAAACAAATGCAGCACAGAGCCATCAAACAAGGTTCAGATACAGCTGAAACAGAAGAAAGTAAGTCCTCTCTTTTTACCGCTTTGTATCATGTTTTCCCCACTTCTGGAAGCATAAGCTTCTTTGTGGCAGGCAAATTAGGTCTTTTGGAAGGACGGGGCCTCTGACACCCACTGAAAAATAAAACTAGTTCTGCGGTAAAGATTTTAGCAAAAGAGGAATGGTAGCATTTTCAGGTTTTTAATTCCCAGGCTAAACAGGAGAAGAAAATTAAGAGCTGCTTTGGCAAATTTTTGATAGCCAATGGCTACAGGTAGTCCTCGACTTACGACCACAATTAAGCCCAAAATTTTCATCACTAAGCAAGAGTGAGTTCTGCTCCATTTTATGAGCTTTCTTGTCGTGATTGTTAAATGAATCACTCTAGTTGTTAAATTAGTAACATGGTTAAGTCAATCTGGCTTCCCCATTTTCTTTGTTTGTTAGAAGTTCTCAAAAGCTTATCACACGACCCCAGGACACTCCAATTGCCAAGCATCCCAACTTTTATCATGTGGCCCCAGAGATGCTACAACAGTTGTAATGTGAAAAAATGATCATAAATCACTTTTTTGAGGGGGGATTGTAACTTCAAACAATCCCTAAACAAATGGTTGTAAGTTGAGGGCTACCTGAACTTTGAAGGTTTCAAAGAGGGTAGAAATACATCACATGGATTTTGTGGAAGAGGGAGTTTATATATAAACATGCAGAAACAAAAGCATATTTTAACCAACTAATGAAGGACATCCAAGCTTAATTTAATGAGAAGGGATTAATTTATGGCGTGTTCATACATGAACTAATAACTAAAGTATAACAAATGGGGGGGATCTGAAATGTTGAGAGACTTTAACAGATTAACAAAGTTGGAAGGGACTTTGCAGGTCATCTAGTCCAACCACCTGCCCAAGCAGGAGATCCTACATCTGCCTCTACCTAGGATCGAACTCACAACCTCCTGATTGTGAGGTGAGAGCAGGGGTGAAATTCAGCAGGTTCTGACAGGTTCTAGAGAACCGATAGTGGAAATTTTGAGTAGTTTGGAGAACCGGCAAATACCACTTCTGTTCTATAGAGATTCCCCTTCGATTGAGCAGCTTGGATCATTCTCCATTCCTTCACACATGAAATTACTCTATTTAATGGTAAAACCTCACTAGCGTCCATGCCCTTACTCTGCGGGGCCAATTAAATCATTGTATTCCAAGTAAGAACTTTGAAAATTAGCATAAAAGCTGTGTACCGACAGCCCAAATCTACTGACTAACTTGGTGCAATAAAGAATGTAATAACGCAGCTCATTGTGCCCTGGTGTGCCATTGTTTTATCAATAGCCGAGAGAAAGGGAAACAATTCTCACTACTATTTCTAAATATGTACTTAGCTTATCATGGCATACAACACAGCACGGCTCTGCCTAAAATAATTTTCAGATTCTCCATCATCTTCCTGTCAGCAGGGGGACAGAGATCTCCCCGGCAGAGTCAATAAAGCAGAATGAAACAAGTCAACAATAACGCCCCTGTTTCAGGTTGTAGGTGGACAGGGAGAAGGTTGGAAAAACTGATTACTGAACTCTTCATCCTTTCCCTTGGCCCACTGGGGACCATTCAAAACATCTGTTTATATTTTCTTGACATTTTGTCAGTGCGGAATAAGCAGCTCTGCGGTTCCACTTGTTATTTTCCAAGACGAAAGTGATGGCTTCTGATTAGAGCCCCAAAGGAGCCATGGAAAAGCTTTCGTAGAACCAACTCAAAGGACAATCAAAGTCAAAGAATGATCCGGCTCGAACTCCTTCATCTCCCAAAAGCAACTTGTTGTGTGCTTCTGCGAACAATTGTCCCCCAAGCAAGGCTCCCAAATCCAAAGATTTATGCAATCTTTGGGGGGAAATATTCCTGGATGTCAAGCAATTGTTTCCCCCCACCCCACTCCATTTGTAAACGGAGGAAAATGAATGATCTGGTCTCGTGTTTCAGCATGTTGCTTGTTTTATTTCTGATTCCTTTTGCTTTTCAGTACTAAACATTGAAAGTCAGTGTGGTGTAGTGCAGGGGTGAAATGCTACCGGTTTGGACTGGTTTGCCTAACAGGTAGTACAGTGGTGGGTTCCGGATCCCGTTGCAGCCAATACAGTGCAATGGGGGCGGGCTTCTACCACATGCTTGTGTGCAGCATGGGCACAGCACGCATGCAGCATGCAGCATGCGCATGCGTACTTACCACCCGTGATGCTCTGCGACACTCCAGCTGCTTGGCGGAGTGTCGCGCAGGTGCCGTACGCTCCATACATGTGCGTGGAAGCCCCAATCGGCTCAAATACCAGTAAGGAGGATGGGCAGGTGAGTACGCCCCCCAGAGCATCGTACCAGAATGCTACCTGGTTCTCCCAGCAGGCACCAGTATGCCTGGGGTGTACCGGTCAGTCAAAGAATGCTACTGGTTCAGGCAAACCGGTATTTCCGATGATCAACTGTGACGTGCAATTTATATTAGCTAGAAAGCAGGATTTCCTGCTTTCTAGCTAATCTAAATCATGTGGCATAGCGGAATCCCCCCTCGCTATTCTACTTACCTTTGCAGGTATGCTCGGTAGCAGGCTCTGCCACCCACCTGGTTGTCATCACATCTGTGTTTGACGCTCTGTGCACGCATGGCAGATCCTGCATGCTCACATTTGCAAACCGGTAGTGAAGGTAAGATTTCACTCCTGGTGTAGGTTATGGTGCTAGCCTAGAAACCGGGAGACGGTGAGTTTGGAAAAGCCACTCTCTCACACCAACCCACCTCACAGGGTCATTGTGGAGAAAATAGGAAAAGGGAGGAGTATTATGTCTCTCCACCACCTTGAGTTGCTTAGTAATAAAAGGTGTGATAAAAAGACAGCATAAAAATATAGATGGATCATTTCAACAAGGCAGTCCTAGCACACTAAGTCACAGTAGTTCTGAGAAATTGTCAACAGATTAATGTTTTTTCTAAAGTTGCCGGGACCTTAATCTTTCAGAAAAGCTGGGGGGGGGGGGGATGTTGATGTAAGAACATACAGGATACATTCTAGCCTCGTAGTGTAAAAGGTTTCACTTCAAATTCAAGCCTTAGTAAGCATTCCATTTCCCAAACACAGGACCTGAATCTGCATTCAAAGGAATAAGTGCATTTCTGCTCTAACAGCTGATGCACTGTCTATGGGAAACAGGCACCACTTGAAGGAATTCACCACAATCTGCTTTTCTCAAATGTTTGAATTATTGTAGTGCCAAGTTCTCCAAGTTACCCAAGATTTTCTTTCTCTTTTGAAAGTGACTTTGGATTCTCCATCTCAGTTTCAAGATAATCTAAATGTTTGGGGTTTTTGTTTTGATGGGCTTTGATTGCTGTTGAAAAATAAACATAAATCGCTGCTTTTTCCCCTCTGTCTGACCACATTTCCTGATTCAAAAAAGTCCCATGTACAATATTGCAACAAGCAATTCTTGGTGTCCAAGAAAACCAATAAAGTGATGAAGTCTGATGGGAGGGAAAAGAGCTCATCTACATACTCCTGGTGCATTCTGGGAAGAGAGCAGAAGCTGCTGGGAAGAGAAGTGGGGTTGGATTATCTCTGACCAATTTAGGCTGAAAGCCAGCAATATGATCCCATGAAGATAATCTGTGTATACCTAAGGGCATTCTGGGAAGTCACCATGACTTGCAGTGAAGTTGAACTTTGGATAGCATATTCAACCAGGCAAGAGTGCTGTTACTGATTTTACTTTTAATGTCTGTTCTCAGATGCCAACCGTCCTCACAAAGAGAAATAGGGGGAAAACATTATCTTACACCAGTTGTACAATGTAAAAGGTAGGGTATAAATCACATAAAGGCATCTGAGAACAGCCTGGTTTTGGAAAATTTGGCCTTTAAAAGAAATGGGGGAACATAACAGCCATTTATTTAAAAAAATACAAAGAAAAACTACTAGGAAGGTGTCTAAGATTTTTTATGATCCCTAGGGCTAGAAGTAACTATCTAGATTTTTTTAAGCTTATAGATACGCAAATAAAACTTGTCTCTGCTTTTTTTGAGCTCAGCAGTGATGCTCTTTCTAAAGTATATAATGCAGAGATTAAAAATAAAATCAGTAACAGTTGTCTTGCCCAGTTGAATATGCCATCCAAAGTTCAACTTCACTGCAAGTCATGGTGACTTCTGTTCTCTTCCCAGAATTCCCTGAGGCATGCACAGATGATGTGCATGGGATCATATCCAGTGGTGGGTTCTGGCAGGCACTACTGACGGTTCACTTCTATGCGCACTTCACACGCTTTGTGCACATGCGCAGTGCAATTAAAATTGTTCTGCGCATGAACAGAACTAAAAAACAAGCACCGGCACCGATGCCGGTTCCAGCGACCCAGGCCGCCAAACCACTACTGGTTCGGCCAAACCGGTAAGAATCGGTAAGAACCCACCACTGATCATGTCGCTGGCTGGTCAGAGAGAATCCAGCCCCATTGCTGTTCACTGCAGCTTCTTCTCTCTTCCCAGAATGCACCAAGAGTATGTATAGATGAGCTCTTTTCCCTCATATCAGACTTCATCACTTCAGTGGCTTTCTAGAATACCAAAAGTTGCTTCAATGATTGTTGCTCATTTCGCTCAGGATGCCAGTGGATTTTTGGCTACAGGTTTTCTTCTTCAGTCACATGTTTTTTTAAGGTTCCACAATGGAGTCACACCACCCAAAATACACACATACAGACACAAAGAGAGAAGAGAGGGAGACGGGGTTGGAATATGCAGGCAACACATTTAAGGAAGTAGTCCTTATGACCACAATTCAGCCCAAAATTTCTGTTGCTAAGTACGACAGTTGTTAAATGAGTTTTACCCCATTTTGCAAACTATCTTGCCACAGTTGTTAAATGAATTATGTCCACGTCATAAAAGGACCATCATTCCCCACCCTTGTGTTAACCACTAAACCAAACATGCTCTGAAGCATGTTCTGAAAATAGAAATGGATGGACTCCTGAATAGGCTAATGCACAATCTCTGCTTTTTTATCTGTCTGACCACATTTCCTGGTTCAAAAAAGCCCCATGTATGACATTCATTGATGATATCTTCTTCAATTTACTTGAAGTATGGGAAGTCACCAACGCTGGAGAGAAAATCATACAATGTAAGACCGGCCATCGCACATCTTGGCCATCTCATCATGAAATTCAATGCAGCCCAGTCATGAGCATCTTGCCCAGTTTTTTTTTCCTTTGAAAAATATTTCCAAAGTAATATATTTTCCACTAGATTCAGTTTTTAGTAGTTTTTAGTAGTTTTATTAGAATTTGTAGGCCGCCCTTTTCCCTGAGGGGACTCAGGGCGGCTCACATAAAACTAGGAAAGGGGGATACAGACAACAAAATAGAGACATATACTAAAAATAGTAGGCAACATCCATACAACATTCGGGAGGGGCAACTATCCTTATCCCCAGGCCTGACGGGCGAGCCAGTTCTTCAGGGCTGTGCGGAAGGCTTGGACGGTGGAGAGGGTACGAATCTCCACAGGGAGCTCGTTCCAAAGGGCCGGGGCTACTGCTGAGAAGGCCCTCCTCCTTGTGGTTGCCAGCCGACACTGGCTGGCCGATGGAATACGGAGGAGGCCTAATCTATGTGATCTTATTGGTCGCAGGGATGTAATTGGCAGAAGGCGGTCTCTCAAGTATCCAGATCCACTGCCATGTAGGGCTTTATGGGTGATTAATAGCACCTTGAAGCGCATCCGGAGATCGACAGGTAGCCAGCGCAGCTCGCGGAGGATAGGTGTTATGCGGGTGAATCGAGGTACACCCGCAATCACTCGCGCGGCTGCGTTCTGCACTAGCTGAAGTCGCCGGATGCTCTTCAAGGGCAGCCCCATGTAGAGCACAATTTTACCTCAAATTAAGGATGTTTCATACAAAAGGATGTAAAAGCAAATTATAGTCAAATGAATGTGTAATAATAATAATAATGTTTATATAGCATACTGGATTGATGATATGAGAATTTGTTTGAAATGAGTTAATAATTTGTGATCTTACATACATTTGAAAGTGAGGACTATGGAAGTAATGCACAAAAACGTTACAACCAAACGACATGCTGTACGTGATTGAAGAAGGTTCTATGTATTATTTGTTGTCTGTTTTTGTCTGACCAAAAAAGAAAAATATTCTTTTTTTAAAAAAAATAACAAGAAATGATATACAAAGATTTTTGGTTTTGCGGAAATACCACCCCAAGAAAATAGAAATTAAGAGCTGGAAGAGCTGCAGCAATAGAAAAAGAAAGGAAGAGAGGAAGAAAAGAAAAGGAGGGAAGGAAGAGAGAAGGTGAGGAGAGGAAGATGGAAGGGGAAAGCAGAGAAGGAGAGAGGGTAAGAAGGGGAAGAGGTAGAGAGAAGTAGGGGAGAGGTAAGGGAAGAAGGAAGGGAAAGGAGAGGACGAAAGAAGAAAGGGAAGGGAGAGAGGGAAAGGAAGAGAGGAGAGAAGAAGAGGGGGAAGGAAGATAATGAGGAGGAGAGGAAGATGGAAGGGAGAAGGAGAGAAGGAGAGAGGGTAGGAAGGGGAAGAGGAAGAGAGGAGGAGGGGAGAGGTAAGGGAAGAAGGAAGGGAAAGGAGAGGAGGAAAGAAGAAAGTAGAGAAGGGAGAGAGGGAGAGAAAGGAAGAGAGGAGAGAAGAAGAGGAGGGAAGGAAGATAGTAAGGAAGAGAGGAAGATGGAAGGGAGAAGGAGAGAAGGAGAGAGGGTAGGAAGGGGAAGAGGAAGAGAGGAGGAGGGGAGAGGTAAGGGAAGAAGGAAGGGAAAGGAGAGGAGGAAAGAAGTAAAGAAGGGAGAGATGGAAAGAAAGAAGAGAGGAGAGAAGAAGAAGAGGGGAGGGAAAGGAGGAAGGGAAAAGAGGAAGGAAGGAAGTAGAGAAAGGAGGGAGGGAGAAAAGGAAAGGAGAAGAAGGTGGTGTCAAAATAGGCGAGGGATGGTAAATAAAACAACCTGAATGGAATATTACAATTCTATAAATGGAATGACAAATGTATTAGAATTATGAATGTAAAAAAGAATAATAATTATGTGAATGTATATATAGAGAACAAAAAATAAAAAACTTTATTTTAAAAAATATTTTATTTGGCCAAGTATGGTCAGACACAAGGAATTTGTCTCCGGTACAGAAACCCTCAGTGTACTTGCAAAACATAGACATAATAATAATACTAAAAATGTTCAACCAATAGAAGGAGGAAATAAGTAATAAAACGGTTAAATAATGCTACAGCCCCATCCTTTGGGTTAATATACATACACATTAGTCAGAACTTAGTAGTCCCTATAGGTTGTCAACTGAGAATTAGGTGTTCAGCAGCCTAATGCCACAAAGGAAAAACTGCCCCTATGTCTAGTTGTCTTAGCATACAATGCTATATAGTGCCATCCCAAGGGAAGGAGTTGAAACAGTTTGCGTCCAGGATGTGAGGGGTCTGCAGGTATCTTCTCAATCCTCCTCTGACCCCCGCAATATGCAGGTCTTCTATGGAAGGGAGGATGATTGCAATTATTTTTTCTGCAAAAAGCAAGGCATTAGCTTGCCTTGGGGAGTTTCAAAAAAAAAAAAAAGAAGAAAGATTAAAAGCAAGAAGATTGATGAAGAACAAGTCAGTCTGTTGGATTATGTTGCAAAGAATCTCCTGGGTCCAACTAATGTAAAGATACTTGCAAAGATACGTGAATAGGAGCAGGAAATCTGTAAAAGAAATCCAGCAGGTGATTTTTATTAAAGGCCAAGAACATCTAAAATGTGACGGGTAATTAAAAGGAGTTCCAATTGATTAAAGCATGTCACCTAATATTTTAAGCGATTAGTCAATTCTATTTAAATATGTTTCCAAGTCCTTCAAAAACATCACCCTAAGAAGATCTTAAGAAATTACACGATAACTGAGCATGCAATTTTATCTCTTTTGTTGATTGTTAAGAGGAAAAGGACATACTGTATATAATAATACCTTGTTCACCAAGGTTATAATTGCCCCAACACAGAATAAAAAGGAACAAATCCATGTATATTGTGTGCAAGAGATTTTAACTCTTGGTTAACAAGCATTTGCAACTTGAATTACATAAGCAAGAAAGGAGGACTAAGAAAGGGACTAGATCAGGGGTGGGTTCCAGCACAGACTACTGCCGGTTCACATGCGCAGTAGAACTAAAATTGCTCTGTGCATGCGCAGAATCAAAAAACAAGATGGTGGCACCACTGGGGTAGATGCTGGGAGAATCGGTTCAGGGACGTGGCAGGACTGAAGCAGTCCAAATCTGTAGGAACACACCACTGGACTAGATACAGTGTGTGTGTGTGTGTGTGTGTGTGTGTGTGTGTTGTGTGTGTGTGTGTGTGTGTGTGTGTGTGTGTGTGTGAGAGAGAGAGAGAGAGAGAGAGAGAGAGAGAGAGAGAGAGAGAGAGAGAGAGAGAGAGAGAGAGAGAGAGAGAGAGAGAGAGAGAGAGAGAGAGAGAGAGAGAGAGAGAGAGAGAACATATTGAAAGTTAAGATAGTCATGCTAATCCCAGATATGAGAAGTTGGGGCATTTTTATAAAAAAACATTTATTCAGTGATGAATTATTGTATTTAATTTCAATAATACAGGGTGAAACTGAACCACTCATTTAAATGAGCAAATTGTTCCATCAATGAAACTTAGAGGGCATGGTTGATGCCTTCTCCCCAAGGGCCTTCCACCCATTAGAGAAGGTTTTGAGAAGATTGGGAAATTGCAGGGGGGAAATGACAGTAGGCTCTTGTAATAAATAAGAATATCACATTGTTTGTATGCTGTTGGACTTCAGACAGTGCTATTGGGTGTTTTGCTGCACTTTCCTTACTATTGGTTTTTATAACCGTTTTGCTTCTACCTTGATATTGCTGTTGAGTTTGTTACGTTTTATGGTGGTCTTCTTTTCAACTGGGATTCTTAAATGATGGAAGCTGTTAGGAAAGGTTTAACTGAAAAAGTTATTTTATTATATAATATCTTCTCTGTAGGAATTTCCCACATTTAGCTGCAGTGACTATTTTACTTGAGCTATATGGGTAAAAAATGCTGGGACCAGTAATGACCAGTGTTCTGTGTTGATATTACCCTCTTGGGGAAAGACAAATGCTTCAATTAAAAATCACCTTTTTTCTACTAGAAGAAAGAAGGAGGAAAAAAACTAGCAAAGTTTAAGCTGAAAGACTGAGCTTAATTGTTTTGTATAATGAATGACTTTGATTCTGCTCAGTGCTTGAGGAAAAAAAAACAGTTGTGTTAATGTTGATAATCTATCTAGCCTGTTAACTAGTTGAATCCACCGTCCAATATGTGTGCAGTCATGGATGGAGCTACCAAGTAGTGACCAGTAGGGAGTATCCCATAAAATGGAAACACACAACCCCCCCAACCCTTGATTGATGGCATAAACTATTCAGCTCCTGTATAGATGGGCCTGTCTGAATTTATTTAGTGGCCAATCAAAGCAGAACAAATTAAGTAATTGGAAGCATTAAAGAGGATTTGAAGTGGTGCCCACAGCGATACAAGCTGCGGAACAAACTGCCAGAGCATAAAAAAGAGTTTCTTTTGTACAAAAGTTTTTCATGTGAGCGAGGGGGGAAATACGGATATGTAAAGGAGTTCAATGATTATTTTTTATTTAGACTTATCAGCTGCCAAGTCAAAGACTTTAGGTGGCATGCCAAGTCAAAAGAATTACATACACATACACATACACAAATTTAGCATATTGGTAGAATATATTGTTAAATACCATTCACCCATCATTCCCCAGACAGAATCAGAAATCATCTTGGTCTCTGGCCTGTCGAAAATTCAGATTTGTACATTTTTTTTCTGAAAGATAACAAGGTGATGGGCCAGGTTAGAGACAGGGAGACCATGAGTTCTACTCTTACCTTGAAAGCCAGATAGGTGACTTCAGCCAGTCACTCTCTCTCAGCTCAATTTACCTCACAGCGTTGTAGTTGTGTGGGAAAATAGGAGGAAAGTGTTTTGGATAGGTTCACTACCTTGAATTATATGTAAAAAATAATAAAGGCAGGAAATAAACAGGGACGTGCAGTCACTAGAGGCAGGGGAGGCGTGGCCTCACCAGTCATGAGGAAAAGGAAAAATTTTTAAAGAATTTTTTAAAAATAATTAAAGCCAAGGTAGTTGCTACCAGATTCCAAGTCACAGTGGCTTGGAGTCTGTGCTTAGTGTTAACTATAGGAGGAGGCGAGAGAACTCAGGGCCTCCTTTGCATAATGAATTTTTCGCCTTTTAAAATAGCAATAGCAATAGCAGTAGACTTATATACCGCTTCATAGGACTTTCAGCCCTCTCTAAGCGGTTTACAGAGAGTCAGCATATTGCCCCCAACAATCTGGGTCCTCATTTTACCCACCTCGGAAGGATGGAAGGCTGAGTCAACCCTGAGCCGGTGAGATTTGAACCGCTGAACTGCTGATCTAGCAGTAGCCTGCAGTGCTGCATTTAACCACTGCGCCACCTCGGTTAAGAAAAAGTTAAGAAAGGGTTAAAAATTGAAAAATTTCTTATGCAAAGGAGGCACTAATTCTCCCGCCTCCTGATCTGGGAGCAGCGAATCATGCCTGTGCAAGGGCACTTGAGCGACTGCACAATCTAGCAGCAGGAGCCTTGCTTGTAAAAAGCGCCTGTGTTGGAAAACGTCATGCTCCGAGCAAGTTCAACTCTCCAGCGTGCAAGTAAAGTTTCTTTGGTTATTCCAACCTTTTACCATTATGTCTACGGAGAGGTTCTCAATAATTCAGATCTGCACTTTTTCCAAAGGCGAGTGGACTTTATGCCCCCCCCTTTCAGACGTTTCTCTTCTTTCAGGCGTTTTCAAGGGAGAGGGAAATACCCCAAGAAAGTCAACTCACCTTTTGGGAAAAAAAGCACCTTTGGGACCACTTCTTCTTGGGTTAATGGGGTAGGGGGGAATGTGATTTTTGTCGGCAATAAATCTGGAGCGTTGCCCTTTTCTGTCCTGGAAACGTGTTTTCTCTCGCTTTGGCAAGGTCGCTTTTTTGACTGCTTTGGTATTTGGGTTTAAATATGTGTGGTTGACAAACGTATTTTCAATTTTACCGCAAACGAATCCCGGCTTATTTATATTTCTATTATGAAATAAATGGGGCAAAACGCGGTTCCCGGTCTCCTGACAGTGATCGGAGGCAGGGAAGACGCTCAAAAGGGCAAAAGAACGGGCAAAAGAAACCAAAAAAGCCACCGGGGGAGTTTGATTTTCAAGCTGGAGTGGTTAAATACTTCCCCGTGAAGTATACCCTGAAAGGGCTCGATGCAACTAAAAAAAACCAAACAAACCTGTCTGCAAAAGCAAATTTACAGAACGATCTCTGGGAGACTCCCCCCTGCCCCAACTTTGCCCACCCACGAACTGGAGTGATCCCGCTCTCCTAAATATGTTTGTCAGGTTGCAATTGTGGATTTCCACGCACCTTTCTGACTTTCAGTGGCCTGAGTCTTTCGGAATGTCCCTGTGGCGGGGGACGGAGGAGGCAGGGGGTGAGGTGTCAGAGCGCGGCAGCGGCGAGAAGCAACACCCCCGCCGTTGTGTCCGACAGGCGTCTCACATTTATGTCCGCCATAAATGCGAGATGCTTGTTGGACACAGCGCAAGAATATCCCTGCCGCTGCCGCGTCCCCCACCTTGCCCCCCGCCTCCTCCATCCCCATCTGCTGTGGGTGTTCCCTCCCCCCAAGCTGTTTCATGAACATCCGCTAACGACGAATCGGGCCCCCACCAGCCATGGCATGATTCAACCTCTGCTTTTCTTTTCGCGGCGCCCTTCTCCTTCTCCCAACTCCCCCTCCCCCCCCAAAAACCCGAGCGGGTTTTGTGGGGAGGGGGTGATGGGGGGCTTTCCTGCAACTGGCTGAGCCCTGAATGGAGGCGGCTGTTTTCCTGCAGCTTCTTTATGGCTTTGTCAGCAGCGAGATCGCTTCGTGCAGGCGCAATTCATATGCAGATGGAGACGCGGGGAAGCAGGGAGGTTGGCAGGAGTTGAAGAAAAGAGGAGAAGGTGGGGGGCAAGGCGCGGGAGCGCAGCAGTGGTGGGGACGTTCTCGCCGCTGCTGTGCTCTTGCCTCACCAACCATAATCCTCACCGCACGTCACTGGAAATAAATATACATTTAAAAATTCACATCTGAATGGTACTATTGCACAAGTAGTATTGTGATAAGGAGCATACTTAAGAGTGTGCAAAATTTGAATATTGATAAAGCATCATCGTTGTCATTACAAGGTAGATACAATGGAGGTGGACATTCACAAAATGGCTGCCAAAATACAATCTGATACTTTTGAGTCTAGTTTTCTGCTCTAAAAAGACAAAATTTACAAAGCAGGATGGCGAACTGGGATTCCTAATACACAAGTAATCCACCCCACTGCTGAATATAAGGTAATCTCAAAACTATTTCTTGACTATACGGTTACTGCTCATATTTGTGTTTCTCTTTATCGCCAATAATTTAAAATTTCATCCGAATTGCTCTCATATTTCTTTTCAGCTTCCATGTTGCTCACTGCAGTCTTCCTTCCTGTTGTTCACCTCCAACTCTCCCCACCTCAAACTAACTCCCTAATTGCTTGTATGGACAATAAAAGTCGAGGTGGCACATGGTTAGAGTGCAGTACTGCAGGCTACTTCCTCTGACTGCTAGTTGCAGTTCAAATCTCACGAGGCTCAAGGCTGACTCAGCCTTTCATCCTTTCGAGATGAGTAAAATGAGGATCCAGAGTGTTGGAGCCAATATGCTGACTCTGTAAACCGCTTATAGAGGGCTGTAAAAGCACTGTGAAGCAGTATATAAGTCTAAGTGCTAATGCTATTGCTAATGCCTGTGATTGCATTGTTTGTGATTTCAGTACATCTTTGCAGTTTTTTATGGTTAGTAATGCTGTGTTTGAATTGCCTTACATTGCATCTGGATCTTTGTCAAGAAAATAATTTCAGAAGGGTCTGGTGTCCACACCACTGCAATATTGCAATTGTGTGATTTAGAGGATGAGGAATTGTTGCTGTTTTTTAAATGAATATTATTTCCAGATCAAATTGATTACCCCCAGAAGGCCCCAGAATAGATTTCCAGATCATTGTCCTAAGAATTATGTAAGATTAAAACAATGTTTCTTCTGCATCTGTGGAAAACATGCTTATTTATTTATTTATTTATTTATTTATTTAGCATATGACATTTCACACGTGGACTCTCTCTCTCTCTCTCTCTCTCTCTCTCTCTCTATATATATATATATATATATATATATATATATATATATGTGTTTTTATTTGTGCTGATAAATAAATAAAGGAAGACTAGTATAGATCTATTTCAAGCTATTTAGCTCTCATCAGCTAGCCATATCCTTACTGGGATTCGAACCTGTGCTCTATTGCTTCCCAGGCAGGGAGTTAACCATTTGAGCTACAGAGAACGACTCCTTTTATCAGCCAGCCAGGGTGGGAGGTATATACTTAAAGTCACAACCCCTGGTATGCCCAAGTGTGGGAGGAAGGTCACACTTCCACTCTCTGTCATTAGGCTCGTCACAAGAGTCCATCCAGACAGAAACCCAATATTTTTACTGTTGCCTTTGTTATATTTGTGTTTTTATTTGTGCTGATAAATAAATAAAGGAAGACTAGTATAGATCTATTTCAAGCTATTTAGCTCTCATCAGCTAGCCATATCCTTACTGGGATTCGAACCTGTGCTCTATTGCTTCCCAGGCAGGGAGTTAACCATTTGAGCTACAGAGAACGACTCCTTTTATCAGCCAGCCAGGGTGGGAGGTATATACTTAAAGTCACAACCCCTGGTATGCCCAAGTGTGGGAGGAAGGTCACACTTCCACTCTCTGTCATTAGGCTCGTCACAAGAGTCCATCCAGACAGTCTGGATGGACTCTTGTGACGAGCCTAATGACAGAGAGTGGAAGTGTGACCTTCCTCCCACACTTGGGCATACCAGGGGTTGTGACTTTAAGTATATACCTCCCACCCTGGCTGGCTGATAAAAGGAGTCGTTCTCTGTAGCTCAAATGGTTAACTCCCTGCCTGGGAAGCAATAGAGCACAGGTTCGAATCCCAGTAAGGATATGGCTAGCTGATGAGAGCTAAATAGCTTGAAATAGATCTATACTAGTCTTCCTTTATTTATTTATCAGCACAAATAAAAACACAAATATAACAAAGGCAACAGTAAAAATATTGGGTTTCTGTCTGGATGGACTCTTGTGACGAGCCTAATGACAGAGAGTGGAAGTGTGACCTTCCTCCCACACTTGGGCATACCAGGGGTTGTGACTTTAAGTATATACCTCCCACCCTGGCTGGCTGATAAAAGGAGTCGTTCTCTGTAGCTCAAATGGTTAACTCCCTGCCTGGGAAGCAATAGAGCACAGGTTCGAATCCCAGTAAGGATATGGCTAGCTGATGAGAGCTAAATAGCTTGAAATAGATCTATACTAGTCTTCCTTTATTTATTTATCAGCACAAATAAAAACACAAATATAACAAAGGCAACAGTAAAAATATTGGGTTTCTGTCTGGATGGACTCTTGTGACGAGCCTAATGACAGAGAGTGGAAGTGTGACCTTCCTCCCACACTTGGGCATACCAGGGGTTGTGACTTTAAAAATATATATATATATATATATATATATATATATATATATATATATATATATATATATATATATATATATATATATATATATATATATATATATATATATACACACACACACACACACACACACACACACACACACACACACATATAGACACAAATGTAACAAAGGCAACAGTAAAATATTGGGCTTTCTGTCTGGATGGTCTCTTGTGACGAGCCGATGGACAGAGAATGGAAGCAGTTAGCTTCCTCCTATAATTGGGGCATACCAGGGCTTGTGACTTTAAATATATACCTTTCTCCCTGGCTCAGCTGATAATGGATCAGAGCCTGTGGCTTAGTGGTTAAAACATCTGCCTAATATGTAATATAGCCCAGGTTCGAATCCCAGTAAGGGTATGGCTAGCTGATGAGAGCTAAATAGCTTGAAATAGATCTATACTAGTCTCCCTTTATTTATTTATCAGCACAAATACTACACACAAACACACACACACACACACACACACACACACACACGCACACATATATATATATATATATATATATATATATATATATATATATATATATATATATATATATATATATATATATATATATATATACACACACACACAATAAAATATAAATGTTAACGAGCTCTATGTTGGAATACCAATGTGGGTATTTGAAGACAGATACTTGTTTACTTGTGGGCAGTTGTGGGATCCTGCCGGTTTAACAACCCATCTGGCTTTCATGGGCAAGGTAAAACTAGAACTCGTGGTCCCCCTCTCTCTAACCTTGCCCATCACCTTGTTATCTTTCAGAGAAAAATTGTAAAAATCTGAATTTTTGACAGGCCTATTTACCTGCAGGCAAGAAAAAGAACAATGGATGGCAACTAGTCAAGGAGAAAAACAACCTGGAACTAAGGAGAAATTTCCTAACAGTGAAGGCAATTAACCATTTGGAACAGCTTGCCTTCAGAAGTTGTAGGGTCTCCTGCTTGAGCAGGGGTTTGGACTAGAAGACTTCCAAGGTCCCTTCCAGCTCTATTCTGATTGATTATTCTGGTTAATACAAATCAGACCATTGACTTTCTTTTGGAGTGAAAGGAAGCAGTATATGGGCACAATGTTATTATGTCAACTACCATGTGTAATCATGGCAAGTATTAAGTCCAATATCTGCCCCTGTAATTGAAAAGTGCTTTGATGGCCTTAGTAAGGTCACCCCACAGTATTCTCAGATATTATGTTCTGGTTATAAAAGTCACAGTATGATTTACACTGTGGTTGAGTTTTTTTTTACCATTCCTATGCAACATTTTGTACAGTATATAGTCTGTAACCTTGATGAGTTTGAAGCTCTTTGGCGTTCTTTTGGCCAGGAGCCCAGTGATCACTGTAGTTCTGCATGCCAATAAGACATGCCTCCTTGTATCTCTCTCTGGAGGCTTATTTAAGTGGGCTTTTCACCACCCGGCCCTCCTCCTCCCCCCTAACACACATACAACAACAGGAGACATAAAGGGCAGAAATATAAGAAACAATGATTTTAATATAGTTCTTCAATGTTAATGCATTTTATTTTATTGATTTATTTCACTTACTTTTCTAAATAGAGCAATATGGAGAATTATAGGGTTTTAGAAAAAGAAGGTAGCCTTGAATTTTGTAGTGTAGATTTAATCCAGTCTATTTCTCATGGCCAGGACTCTACGAAATCACAGTGTCAAACAGCCTTATCCATTTGAAAATGTCTATACCGTTTAGCCAAAATCTGCTTTCCTAAAGTATTAGTAATTGCATTTCTCCTTGAAACCGTAGAGAGTAACAGCTGTTCTGTCTTCTTCATAGCAACTTTTGGGATAGTTAAAGACAGTTAGTTGGTCTCTTCTTCTTTTGTCCTATATAACTACTATTCCCAATCCTTTCCATTGTCTTCCATTGTCCTTGTGGAACACAATCAATGTCAGAATAGTCTATTGTGAAAAGGCTAACTGTATTGATGCAATGACCTTGTTTTTTCTATGAGATACACTTTTCCGAAGATTCCAAGATCTGAAAACACTGCTTCCGTATCATGCCGCATTCAGCCATTACCTTTTCACCTCATCAGAGCCGAATCCAACAGCAGAACATCTGATATGTAAATCAGCCTCACAGATTTTTAGGCAGATTCCTGGAAATAACTTATTACCTCCTTCACTTCAGGGCAACATTCACGGAGTCATAGCCAGTCGAAAGCTAATTGACTCCAATAATAATTTCACATAGGCAATAACGGCGCCCAACTGTGAGAGCTAAATTGTGGCACGGCTCATGAAAGGAAGAAGAATTTCATATCAGAAATGGAATATAAAAGCTGTTAAAGAAATATAAACTGGTGCTGAACTGGAAGATAAGATTTGTCAAACTGGATTACATTATTCATATGCCAGAAATGATATTCTGCCTTCAAGCAGTTATGTCGGACTAACAAACACTCCATTGTGTAGAGGTGATGGTGGTGTTTATTGTTATTATTATTAGTATTATCTTTTTATTGGACTTTAGAGTAAATGTTTTTCCTAATGGAAGTATTGACACTGAGGATAGGGCATGGCATATACTGATGCAGGTTAGAAACACAGTCAGAATTTGAGAATTATTCCTAAGAATAGGTTCATTTGGAAAATTGCCACATCTTCTTTTTTGAAGGTCTGGTTTCTTACCACACTAGCATAAAATATTAAGGATTATCTTCCTTTCTTTTTTTTTAACTAGCTACTTGGTCATCAGTTCTTTCATTTAAAGGCCTCATATATCTTCATTTAGATTCTTCCATTAAACTTTCTAATTAGAACATAATTAGGAGCACAAACTTCTAATTGCTTTTCTCTTATGGCTTTAAATCAAGAATGGCTATGGAATGGCCTTCCCAAAATAAAATAAAGAAATCCCTCCACAAGGGCAGGCAACTTCCTGCAGTCACTTTCATTTGGTGCCAATCCTTTTCAGAAGGAAACAAAAACGAGCAATTTAAATAAACGGGGGCTTTGGGCAGCTGATATGAGCTAATTCTGCAGTCTGATGCAGGCGCCGATGGAGCGGAGTCATAAATATGCAGTGCTAAACTAAGCAATTAATGCATTAATGCTATCCCAAAAAGCTCAAAGCTGCTTATTATTTATTTAATAGTGACGAACCTAGACAAAAGTGGAAACGGATGCTTCTTGAATTTTTTCCTGATTAAAAAAACAATTAAGGGGGGGGAGGTTTCCAGTGTCGTTTGTTTGCTTGGCGAGGAAACACGCATCTTTGCTAACTGTAATTGAACAAACTATGAAATATTAGCATCAGTAATAGAATTTCCCATGTTCTAATGTAATGTTTCTCAACCTTGTCAACTTGAAGATGTCCGGACTTCAACTCCCAGAATTCCCCAGCCAGCGAATTCTGGGAGTTGAAGTCCGGACATCTTCAAGTTGACAAGGTTGAGAAACACTGTTCTAATGTCTTTGTCGCCCCCCCCCCCCCACCCACCTTAGCTCCAGTTTATTTTATACACAGAAAACAAAAAGAACAGGCCTGAATTTACAGTTTTCATGTCATTGTTCTGTTTTTCTTTCCCCACCCCCACTTTTTTTTCTTTTGTTCAAGAAAGACAGAAGTTTAAACAAGATCATGTTTTGAAAGAACCACGGTTTCTCATTATGCCCAATTTTGGAACATGCTCTTCTTCCTATTATTTGACCAAACCAGGTTCAAATGTGGCCTGTTATTGTGAACTAACCATATATACACAATTACAGAGTTGTTTAGCATGAGGAAATAATCCTAAATCTTTCTGTCCTGCCTAAAAAAAATATTTGTGGTATAAGGAAGTGATTGAAAGGAAAGTGCTATTTGCTCTCCTACCATAATGTGTTTGCATAGAAGAAAAGGGAATTTATTATGTTTATGAAGTTGCTTTCATAATGTATGACAGATTTTGGAGGAGGGGGGGCACCAAAGCCTCTCAATGAAGGGTGTCCAACTTTGGCAAGATTAAGACCTGTGGACTTCAACTCCCAGAATTCCCCAGCCAGCCATATTTGGTGGAATTCACATTATGGAAGTTGATATCCACAGGTTTTGAAGTTATTAAGATTGTACACTCCCATCTTAATTGGACCACTGTCAATTTCCACAATGTACTTTTTAGCTAGTGGGAAAAGAAATATCTGAATGATGTGTGTCTACAACAATCTACTCTACAGCAGTGGTCCCCAACCCCCGGTCCGCGGGCCGTGGAGTACCTGGCACCGGGCCGCGCAGCGGCCGGGGGCCATGCAACGGCCGACTCTTCACTCATGCAGCGCCGTCGCCGGAGGGGGGGAGCTGCGCGGAAGCACAGGAGCAAGTGAGGTGAGGAGGAAGAATCCCCCGCTACTACACCACCTCCGCCCCCTCCCCGAGTCAGCCATCCCCTCAGTGAACGCCTCCGCCTCTTTCTCCTTTCTCGCCTCAGTCGGCTCGCCTGGAAGCAAGGCGAGGAGGGGGCAGACCATGCGCTGGAAGCGGAGCCCTTGGAGGCCGCTCTCTTCTTTTTCCCGCCCGGCCTTGGCTTGTGAGAAGGAACGGCGGGAGAGGTAGAGAGAGAGAGAGAGAGAGAACGTCGGGCAGCCGAGGGCGGGGGGGGGTCTTTTGAGGGGAGATGGGGGTTGCGCGATTTTGGCGCCAGATTCAGGCCGCCGCTGCTGCTATTGCAGCGCACGGCGGAAAAGCGGCGGTCTTGCCCACCCCTTCCCTGCCTCCCGCCCGCTCCAGTTGCCGCAGCCAGGGGTGGGGGCTCGGTGCCTGAAGTTTCTTGCCTCTCTTCCAAAATTTCGCCAACGGGCATCGGTGAAGCGCGCTCTTTCTCTTCCTCACAAAACACATTTCCTTTCCCCCCACGCGTAGTTATTGGCGATATGGACTCTTGGAGGCTGCGCTCCCGGGTCACGTTTCCTTTTTGCAGCCCACGAGAATGCCTGGTTCTGAGCCTCAAAAAACGAGAGTTCTCTTAAGGCTGCAAAAAAGGAATATACTTTGGTCCTTGAAGCGCTTTTCCTGTTATTTGGACATTATATATATACGTACGTACATACGTACGGTATGTATATATGCATGTATGTATATATATATACTTTTATATATATGTCTGTAGTCCATAATATAGTGATGATTTAAAAAAAAAATTAGTTGAGCACATGGAATCTTTTTTCTTTTAGTATATTTTGGAGGTGGGGGCCCACTTTGTTATTTAAGATAGTATCTCCTTTTATATATGGTAGTGAAGATACCTAATACTCCCACCCCCTATTTCCCCCACGACAACCTTGTGAGGTGGGGGGGGCTTAGATAGAGTGAATGGGCTTAATACTGTATTCTTTTTACATTGCTATCCTCTGGCTTATTTAATTTTGCCCTTGCTCTTTTTATCTTTGACCTTGATTAATTCAGCTGTTTATTCCTTAAAATCTACATACAAAATGGAAGGTGGGATATGATTCAGGTGTTGAATTGGGAAGGTGGATTTAAAAAGTATGTTTGTATTCCCCAATTTTCGCCCCTCCACCCCTGCGCGCGCTCAGCGGGCCACGGTAAAATTATCAAAGGCTGACTGGTCCGCGGCGATAAAAAGGTTGGGGACCACTGCTCTACAGCATTCTGATTTTATTCCCCATAATTATCTCATTGGTTTAGTTCAGTGGTAGTCAACCTGGTCCCTACCGCCCACTAGTGGGCATTCCAGCTTTCATGGTGGGCAGTAGGGGTTTGCTGTAACTCTGCTTTATAAATTTTATAAAGTAAAGTTACTTCCCAACTTTATAAATCACCATTACTGTGGAACCGGTGGGTGGTTAGAAATTTTACTACTAACAGAGATACAAAAGTGGGCGGTAGGTATAAAAAGGTTGACTACCCCTGGTTTAGTTAAACAAGATCCACCATAGTGAACATTTCAGTCAGGTAATGATGCCAGTTGAAGGCATTTAAATAGCTCCTCCCTGCTGTGATCTTAAATTTGATACTGTGCTGTACTTATGTGTTCTGGGAAGTGGGCAGATGTTATTGTTGAACTTTGATCTGAAAAAGGTGGACTTTGACTAGCCCAAATTAACAAGCTGTTGTTTCAGTCACTGGAATGATTTACATATGTCTGATACGTGTTGAGGACCGAATTTTGGTCATTGTGACAAGTAAAGATGTTAAATTTAGGATAATCAAGTCAGGACAAGTCATAAGCATGGTTTGTCAGAGCACATTTTTCTTTGATTTTTCTTTGTTTTTAAGTATACAAGTAGTTATTGATTTCTTACTGAAGATAGTTTTACTGATAACAGCAGATATCAATACTGTACCTGCATCCATCTTAGCTATAATTCTGCACTTTTAAGGTTGGTTTGCCCTTGAATAAAAATAAAAGGTTACATCTCCTACACAAAGCAGATGCGAAGCTGGCTGATGTAAAGAGATGTTTCCTCAGGGTATTTAAATCCAAACCCCATTTATGCTTCTAAGAATTCCCACCTACTGTAATAGTTTAAGTGTTTGATGGTTAAGAGGAGATAGGTTTCTGTAAGGGCAGATCAGTGGGGAAGTGCCCTCTTCTAATCCTAATTATGGTGCAAGATTAAAGAAAGCCTTTATGCGACTCTCTTTTTTCGTCATTCTCACTATACTTCCAGTAGATGGTTAAGGTTTAAGGTTTATTCAATTT